>NC_092337.1:122357500-122522500 GCF_046630445.1 Rutidosis leptorrhynchoides
TTACCGGTGTTTGCAAAATATTTTTTTTGTGGGTTTGGTGGGTTTTAGATTTGAAAATTTTAGCTCAAAACTTGCGGTTTTGTGTCACCCACTTGCTAACCTTGTATTAGGAAAGCAACACGTCCAGTTTACCTGTCCCGTATATTACCTTTCGGCAAACTACCGTCCGGTTGTAAAGGAAAGCGTTGAACAAGCAACTGTTAAGGCAATGTCCCGTGACATGCTTTTAATTATGGTCTATAACGTGTCGGACGCAATTACTATCCTTTGTAGGAGCAATAGTAAAGCTCACCCCTATAATTTTTCGGTCTGGCACAAGGTCCTGTCTTCGACCATACTATGCAACCACCGTTCTTACGGTTGACACCCGATTTAGTTCAGGTGACCTAATGAATTCCAGGTGAATTCCTAGGATTTTACGTTCAATGGTAATGAACGCATTGAAAATAGGGTTTTCAGAAAACAAATCGGTTTATAATTTTGATCAAAATATTTTCTCGTTCAAGCTCGAGTTTAGATATCATTGAATTCCATGAGTTTGATTTCTCAATCTTTAAGGTCAATCTCTAGGATTGAGTAATATCAGTCTTAAAAGCTGATTTTTAATCTTTAAGGAGATTATCCTTTATGGGGATCTGATTCATTAGTCTTATCCAGCTAATTTGCATGGTGCCCCCCCATTGTACGAGATAAATCCTTCTCATGGTTAGGATAAATCTGACCACTTGGCGACCCTGTTTAATGCTGAGGTCCGTGGATTTCCTGCTGATTTTAGTGATGACTTTTCTAGATTTTTCGTCAACCTACAGCTGGTCTGGACGACAACTTCATGACCTAAATCAAGAAGCGCGTGTCTTTTTCGGAAGACTTTACTTCCTTTTAATGATGGAATTGATTCATCGTGTAGATCCATCTCTTCTTTTCTTTCATCGGGTAAAACAGTTTAGTTTAGTCCAAAGCAAAAGTATTTTCAGTTATTTGTTACAGATATATGTGACATATGTTTAAGATAACTTGGTAAATTTTCCCACACTTGGCTTTTATTTTCCTTTTTATCGTCCTCTATTCCATTTTAAATGAATTTTAACATTTTAGTTTGTTTCTCAATTTATGTCCTTTCCGAGGTAACAATAATTTCGGTGTTAAAACCTAGTTTTATCGTTCATAAATATGTATAAACATGATTTTGAATTCATTTAATTGAGCGCTTTGAAAATTTTTACTAGAATTGGGTAGTCAGTATATAAGACTAGGGCTGTTCTTTTTTATCAGAGAGCACTAGATTCTAATACAACTACTGCTTTACTAGTATTTTTAATGGTAACCAAGTGTTTAAGATAAAAATTTTAAAATCCGAAAGAATTTAACCCCTTCCCACACTTAAGATCTTGCAATGCCCTCATTTGCAAGAAATCAGTAACAATTTAAATTATTGAGGGTGATTAGTGTGAAAATGATTAAATTTTACCAAAGTTTCCAAATATATTGGCGTTTGTTTGCTGAATGATAAATGGTGCACATCATTTGTTCATTCCGTCTTGTTGTTATTTCACATATATTTTGCATCTTGTCGTCAAAATTAGTTGCTTTTGCTGAACTTAATGCCAGTCTTTGAAAATGCGTTGTTTTACCCTGTTGTGTACATAAGATAAACTGCAAACATATATACATATTTTCGAAGTTTGGTATATTACCCCACATTCAAAAAAAATTATTAAAATCTAAGAATAAAAGTTAGATAATTATAAAAATGATTACAATATTAACAAAAGTATTAAACGTATCAATAATTACAAATTACAAAATAAAAAAAAAATAATAAGTAAACTAAGGATGATATTGGTACCAATAGGGGTTCCAGGCATAACCATAGGTGCTATAGAATGCTTCGGCAGGGTCATACGTAGGATATGGTGGCTGCATCTCTATAGACCAAGGAGGGAAGATGGGTTTCGGTGTAGGAATATAGTTTCTACCTATATGTTGGCAATGAGCTATGATTTGGTTCTGATGAACTTGCCAATCTTCAAATGCTCTCTGTCTAGCATTTTCGTATTCCTGAGAAGCTATAAACCTATGCATTTCTTGCATCTCATTCCCCCCCTCCTATATTACCTTGCTGCTGGTTTCTCTCCACCTGTGGATGTCTACCATGGTATCGTACTGCGGCGTTATTTCGCCTCTTCAAAACTTTCGCACCATGGTATACATTTAAACCTATAGTATCGCGGGGTTCCGGCTCTTCTAGTAATAATCCCCCCCGACTTATATCCACACCGAGATATTCACCAATCAAAGTAATAAAAATACCACCTCCTATTATGCTATGTGGTCGCATCCCCCGAACCATAGCTGATAAATAATAACCCACACAATATGGTATACTTACAGCGCTTTGTGGGTCTCGAATACACATATGGTAAAACAAATCTTGTTCATTTACCTTTTCTTTGTTTTTACCCCTTTGTGTAATCGAATTAGCTAAAAACCTATGTATCACTCTTAATTCGGCTCTATCTATATCCAAATAAGAGTAATTTCCCCCTTTGAAACGGTGATGGCTTGTCATTTGACTCCACACACCGTGTGTATCAAAATTTTCATCTATCTTTCTACCGTTTAATATCAATCCTCTACAATCGGCAGACGCTAATTCCTCAGGCGTATATATACGTAAAGCCTGAGCCATGTCCAGTAAAGACATGTGGCGCATCGAACCGCCTAATAAAAATCTAATAAAAGAACGATCGGTTAAACTAGCTACCCGATCATTCAACTCTATACTACATAACAATTCTTCACACCATACTTTATATACAGGTCTACGTATGGTGAATAAATGTACCCAGTCATTAAAAGAAGAATTACCATACCTCTGTACAAGTAATTCCCTAATTGGTCCGGCCAATTCTACAGCTTCTAAGGGTCCCCATTCTATGACCCTTGGTACCTCAACAACCTTAGAATGAAGAGTATGCAAACCCCTTTGATATTTTGGATAATCTATCCAAAGTCTGTCAAATCTCAGGTTCGGGTGCAACTCTTCCAAGTGCATATCGGAAAAGGTCATGACTGGATGAGGTATATCCTGCTTGTAGTAGTTATCCACCTCCTGTTGTTCCAAATTCTCAGCAGGAGCATTGCGGGCTTGGGATGAAGATTCACCCCTTTCATTCGTTTCTCTTGAGTAATTCTTAGATAGCATCCTTCTCAACATGATTTTAGTAAAAAATTTGGTGATTAACGGTTAAAAATTGTGATTTTTGGGGTGTTTTTGGGTGGTTTTTCGGGGTTATATTCGCAGTATTTTTGGGTGTGGAGTGTGAAACTGAGCTGTTGCAGCTCTTATTTTTTTTTCTGTAATCCGGTCCTCCCGCGAGTCGCGGGGATTTACCCTCCAAACTCCGCGACTCGCGGAGCTTTTTTTATTTTTTATAATCATTAACTTTTGAAACAATTAAGTACTTAATTTTAAAATTTTGTTTTCCTTGTTATTTAGGACGAGGTCGTTTCGGATCGATGTCCTAGTCCGTCCCTCGACAAAATTTTAAAATTTGTCTTTTTGTAGCGATTGTTTTAAAAGCTAAGATTTTTGGGTTTTTTCAATGTTTTTGGCATACTTTAATTCAATAAGATTAAAAATAATGATAATAAAAGTTCTCGTCCCTCCCTCGGGTAACGCAATTTCGGTTCAAAGACCTAGTCTTCAACTTACGACGAATTTTAAAAATCATATTCTTAACTTAATGAGATAAAGTAAATTTTTGTTTTTAAATTCACACAACTTAAATATAAAATTCAAAATTATTATTAAAAATTCACACCAAACTTAAAATTTGAAATGCATAAAATTAAAAATTTATATTTTAAAAATTCACACCAAACTTAATTTATAAATTCATATCAAACTTATATTAATATTTACAATTTTAAATATATTGTTTTTACAAAATTTACAATATTAATTTAAGATTTAAATATTAATTTTAAAAACATGGTAAAAATAAATTTAAAAATCTTTTTGTCTTTTTATCCCACTTTAATCAATCAAATATTATCAAAAATATGCGCCCCTCTTTTCGGTAAAGTTATTTCGGTTCCAAGACCTAATTTAACTCATGACGAATTTTTGAAATATTTTGGTTTGATTGATTAAAGATATTTATACCTTAAGAATAAACGTTAAATTTCGCAGTGATGTAATAAATTTTTGAATGATATCAATAATTTCGGTCGCCAAACCTAATTTTATTCAATACCAATTTAATACTTTTTAGCGAACAAATTAGCGTTTATTATCAAAAGGTTAAAAATAAAAATAAAAATAAAAACTGTACAGACATACCTGTGAAATAGATTTCTTAGTTATATGATCTATCCGATTCATAAGATAGTCGGTTTAATTGGTTTTCCATGGCTACATAGGCGTAACCTCGAGCATTCAGTATCTTTTGATTTTCCTTTACCAAATTGTAACTTATTATCTTCGCATCTGGATTTTTTTCTAACTCCGTCCATTCTTTCTCTGATTACTGATACTATTTCACTCGGTAGTATGTCATTATTACGTTTAGTGATCAAAGCGTGTAGCATTAGACCATGGTTTAGTTCACAGGCAGTCTTCATTTTGTAAAAACCTAAAAAAAAAATAAAAATTCAGAATGGGGGGAGAAGACTAGTTCTTTAGGGTTTGCTAGGGAAAGACCATACGTGTTCCATTTTCGAGAACTACATGAAAACAGACAATCTAACTCTAACAGAAATACATATTATCCTTTAAAGACTTGATTCTCCCCACACTTAGTTAGCTGTGGTGTCGAAATTGTGATTAACTTCGTTGTCGACTTCTATCGGACCATGTATGTAATGTTTAACTCTGTGACCATTAACTTTAAATTCGATCCCATTTGAATTTATTAATTCTATCGTTCCGTATGGGAAAACTCTTTTGACTATGAATGGTCCAGACCATCTTGATTTCAATTTTCCAGGAAATAGCTTGAATCGTGAATTGAAAAGAAGAACTCTGTCTCCTTCTTTAAATTCTTTTGAACTTCTGATTCTTTTATCATGCCATTTCTTCGTTCTTTCTTTATAGATTAACGAATTTTCGTATGCTTCATGTCTTAATTCTTCTAATTCATTTAGTTGACTTAATCGTAGAAGTCCAGCTTCATGTAAATCAAGATTACATGTCTTCAAAGCCCAAAATGCTTTGTGTTCAATTTCTACTGGAAGATGACATGCTTTTCCATAAACAAGTCTAAAAGGTGTGGTTCCAATTGGAGTTTTGTAGGCTGTTCTAAAAGCCCAGAGTGCATCCTCCAATTTAATGGACCATTCCTTCGGATTTGATCCTACGGTTTTCTCTAGAATACGTTTTAAAGCTCGGTTGGTATTTTCAACTTGTCCACTTGTTTGTGGATGATATGCGGTGGAGATTTTATGAGTTACTCCATATCTTTTAAGAACTTTCTCAAGTTGATTATTACAGAAATGAGTACCCCGATCACTTATTAAAGCTTTCGGTGTTCCAAACCTTGCAAAAAGACGTTTTAAAAAGTTGACTACAACTCGTGCATCGTTAGTTGGGAGAGCTTGTGCTTCCGCCCATTTAGATACATAATCAATGGCTACGAGTATATATAGATTATTATTAGATTTTGGAAATGGACCCATAAAGTCAATACCCCAAATGTTAAATACTTCACATACTTGGATGACATTTTGTGGCATTTCATCACGTTGACTTATTTTTCCGGCCCTTTGACATGCATCACAGGATTTGCAAAGAAGGTATGCGTCTTTGTAAATTGTAGGCCAATAGAATCCAGCTTCATAAACTTTTCTTGCTGTTAGTTGAGGCCCATAATGCCCTCCTGTTGGTCCTGTGTGACAATGGTTTAATATTTTACTAGCTTCATCTCCAAACACACATCGGCGTATTATTCCATCGGGACAACTTTTAAACAAATGTGGATCTTCCCAGAAATAGTGTTTTATATCACTGAAGAATTTCTTTCGTCTTTGGTATGATAATCCTTTTTCAAGGAATCCACAAACTAAGTAGTTTGCATAGTTTGCAAACCATGGGATTTCTTTATAATCTATCTTCAATAGATATTCATCAGGAAAGTTGTCTTGTATGGCCGATTCATTCAGAACTTCTAATTCGGGATTTTCAAGACGAGAAAGATGATCAGCGGCGAGATTTTCTGCTCCTCTTTTATCTCGGATTTCAATATCAAACTCTTGTAAGAGTAAGATCCAACGGATTAATCTTGGTTTAGCATCTTGTTTTGAAAATAGGTATCTAAGAGCAGAATGGTCAGTATAGACCACCGTTTTTGCTAGAACGAGATATGATCGAAATTTGTCAAAAGCAAAGACAATAGCAAGGAGTTCTTTTTCAGTAGTTGTATAGTTCGTTTGTGCTCCTTGTAACGTCTTACTAGCATAATATATCGGTTGAAATCGTTTTTCAATCCTTTGTCCTAAAACGGCTCCCATTGCAAAATCACTTGCATCGCACATTAGTTCAAATGGTAGATTCCAATTTGGTGTTATCATGATCGGTGCATTAGTGAGTTTCTCTTTAAGAATATTAAAAGATTTGATACACTCATCTGAAAAGATGAATGGCGCATCCTTTTCTAGGAGTTTATTCATAGGAGTGGCAATTTTAGAAAAATCTTTTATGAAACGTCGGTAAAAACCGGCATGCCCTAGAAAACTCCTAACTCCTCTAACATTGGTGGGATGTGGAAGTTTAGCAATTACATCTACTTTAGCTCTATCCACTTCAATTCCTTCTTTTGAAATTTTATGTCCAAGAACGATGCCTTCTTTAACCATGAAATGGCATTTCTCCCAATTAAGTACTAGATTTGATTTTTCGCATCTAATTAGCATTCGTTCCAGATTAACTAGACATGATTTAAATGTATCACCGAAGACTGAAAAGTCATCCATGAATACTTCCATGCATTCTTCTATCATGTCGTGAAAAATCGCCATCATACACCTTTGAAAGGTTGCAGGAGCGTTGCAAAGTCCAAATGGCATGCGTTTGTAAGCAAAAGTACCATAAGGGCACGTGAATGTGGTTTTCTCTTGGTCCTCGGGTGCTATTGGAATTTGAAAATATCCGGAAAATCCATCTAGAAAACAATAGTAACTATTTCCGGCTAATCTTTCCAACATTTGATCAATGAAAGGTAAGGGAAAGTGATCTTTTCTGGTGGCGTCATTTAATTTTCTATAATCAATACATACACGCCATCCTGTTACAGTCCTAGTAGGAATAAGCTCATTTTTCTCATTTGTAATGACAGTCATGCCACCTTTCTTAGGTACACATTGAACTGGGCTTACCCATGGACTATCAGAAATTGGATATATCAAACCTGCATCTAGCAGTTTAATAATCTCTTTCTTAAATACATCTTGCATATTAGGATTTAGTCTTCGTTGGCGTTGCACATACGTTTTATGACCTTCTTCCATAAGGATTTTATGTGTGCAATACGAAGGACTTATTCCTTTAATATCATGAATCTTCCATGCAATGGCTGGTTTATGAGCTTTTAACACAGAAATGAGTTGTGATTTCTCATTTTCAGTAAGAGAAGACGATATTATTACAGGTAATTCAGATTCACCATGTAAATAAGCGTATTCCAAATGGTTTGGAAGTGGCTTTAACTCTAATTTCGGAGGTTCTTCTATCGATGATTTATATCGATATCTGTCTTCTTCTTTTAGCATTTGAATTTCTTCTGTTGTTGGTTCATATCCATTAGCTATACGTGTAGCTAACATTTCAGCTTCATCAATTGGTTCATTACCTTCTCCTAAAGAACATTCTCCTGTTCCTTGTAATTCTGGAAATTCTTCTAATAATTCTGCATGTGCATCTATAGTTTGAATATAATAACATGTATCATCTGCAGATTGTGGTTGTTGCATTGCTCTATCAACTGAAAAGGTAACACTCTCATCCTCTATACTTAGGGTCAGTTTCTTACCGAACACGTCTATCATTGCTTTAGCCGTGTTTAAGAATGGTCTTCCTAATATGAGAGGAACTTGAGAATCTTCTTCCATGTCTAAAACAATAAAATCTACTGGAAATACTAAAGTACCAACTTTAACTAGCATGTTCTCCATTATCCCTCTAGGATATTTTATTGATCTATCGGCTAGTTGTATGCTTATTCTTGTTGGTTTCAATTCTCCAAGGTCTAGTTTAGCGTATAGTGAATACGGCATTAGATTTATACTAGCACCTAAGTCTGCCAATGCTTCTATTGAACTAAGACTACCCAGAAAACATGGAATTGTGAAACTTCCTGGATCAGATAGTTTTTCGGGTATCTTATTCAACAGCACTGCTGAACAATTAGCATTCATAGTAACAGCCGAGAGTTCTTCCATTTTCTTTCTATTTGAGATTAGATCTTTCAAGAATTTAGCATATCTTGGCATTCCTGAAATCACATCAATGAAAGGAAGATTTACATTTATCTGTTTAAACATATCCAAAAATTTGGATTGCTCGGCTTCAAGTTTTTCTTTCTTCATTTTACTCGGGTAAGGAAGTGGTGGTTGGTATGGTTTAACATAAGGTTTATCCTTAACTGTGTTATCTTCATTAACCTTTTCAACTACCGGTTCTTTTTCCTTATCTTGATCAGGTTGTGGTTCTTGTGGAGTAGGAATAGTTTCATCAGAAGTTACAGGTATTTCAGGTGGTTTAAGTGTTGTACCACTTCTTGTGGTAATGGCTTTAGCTGTTTCATTCCGGGGGTTAGCGTTTGTATCACTAGGTAGACTTCTCGGTTTTCTTTCACCTATTAACCTTGCTAGGTTACTCACTTCTTGTTCCAGATTTTGAATAGAAGCTTGTTGATTTCTAAATGCTTGAGCATTTTGTTCATTGGTTTGTTTCTGAGATGTGAAAAACTGTGTTTGAGTTTCAACTAGCTTTGTCATCATATCTTCTAAATTCGGCTTTTTATCATCGGTTTGTTGTGGTGGTTTGTTTTGAAAATTAGGTCTTTGCTGATTGTAAGTATTATTGGATACTTGTTGATTGCTAGGACCTTGTTGGTTGTTGTATGGAATATTTCGGTTATAATTCTGGTTTTGATTGTAAATCGGTCTTGGCGGTTGATAATTATTCTGATAATTATTTCCAGGCCTTTGGTTTATGTATGAAATATTCTCTCTTTGTTCCATTGTTAATTCAATACTGAGACAATCTTTTGTCAAATGTGGTCCTCCACACTGCTCACAACTAATTCGTATTGAGTGAATATCTTTAGTCATCTTCTCCATTCGTCTCTCCACAGCATCTATCTTTGCGGAAATGGAATCTAAGTCATGGCTAGAATCGGCTCTAGCTGCTTTAGATGATCTAATGATATCTTTTTCTTGGTGCCACTCATGTGAGTGGGAAGCAGTGTTATCAATAATTTTGTAAGCATCAGTTTCGGTTTTCTTCATAATAGAACCACCAGCTGCTATATCTATGTCTTTTCTTGTAGTGATGTCGCATCCTTGGTAGAATATTTGTACTATTTGACAGGTGTCTAAACCATGTTGCGGACATCCTCTTAACAACTTTCCATATCTTGTCCATGCCTCATATAGAGTTTCATTTGGTTTCTGTGTAAACGTAACAATTTCTGCTTGAAGTCTTACGGCTTTAGATGCAGGAAAGAATTGTTTAAGAAATTTGTCAACTAAAACGTCCCATGTATCAATCGCCCCTTCAGGTAACGATTCCAACCAATCTTTGGCTTCTCCCTTTAAAGTCCAGGGAAATAACATGAGATATATCTGTTCATCCTCCACTTCTCGGATTTTAAATAGTGTGCAGATCCTATTAAAGGTACGTAGATGTTCATTTGGATCTTCCTTCGGCGCACCACTAAATTGGCATTGATTAGTCACCATGTGTAGAATTTGTCCTTTGATTTCATAATCTGGCGCATTAATGTCTGGATGAGTAATTGCGTGACCTTGGCCAGTGCGTTTAGCTCTCATTCGGTCTTCCATACTTAAAGGTTCCAGATTCTCCATAATTGAATTTGTTGAATCGGTATCACTAGATGATTATGATTTAATGGTTCGTTCCTCAACAATCTCTGTTTGAATGATTGGTGGCTCCGGAGGAAAGTTTAATGGTTCAGGATCTACGAACCGTTCCTGAATATTCTCCGGATTCTCAATTGTGAGGTCGGGTTCAAAAAATGGATTATCGGAAATTTGAACTGAAGTACTTGGTCTACTGGATGACGATTCTAAAGAAAAATCAACGGCGGTTATATTTGCTAAATGTCTTGATCTAGTTACAGGTGGTGAACGTACAAAAGGTGGTGAACGTCTTGCTCGGTGCATTCACTGAATATCCTATTAGTTTTAAAAAGGAAATAAAAATTATAATAAGTTATCCAATTAATAGACTTTTCTGATTTTGCCCACGTTTCGAATAGCCAAAAGATGCAGCAGAGGGGCAGGATTCGTTTGGTCTCAATATAATTGAGGACTGTTTGGCTCCAATAACCCGGTCCACGTACAAATCCAACTATTACTACGAACCAGAAAATTTTGATGTCTATTAATTTAACCACTTAAAATAAATTTTCGTAATTTTAAGAAATTTAGATAAGAAGTAGAATAAAAAAAAATCTAAGTCCTAAAACTAGAATAGCGAGAAATAAGAAAGAAAAAGAGTTCGTCGAAAAAGGTCGAAAAAGAAAAAATGGTTGAAAAATAAAAGGTGACGGAAAAATAAAAGAAACTTATAAAAACTTAAAAATACTTGACTAACCTAACCTTATTACTACAACTAACTTAAAATTATAATCGCAAATTGATATTACTAATTGGAATGATAATTGATACATAGTAAAAGGTGTCTAAAAATATTAAAGCTTACAGGAAAAACTAAATCCCAAATGGAAATAACTTAAAAAGAAACTAAAACTTAAAAAGGCGTCGCAAAATTCTAAAGCACCTAAATCTTAGTCTAAAGAAAAAGCACTTAAGGAATTCTACGGCAAAGCCTAAAAATCTAGGAGTAAAAATGACTATAGCAAAAACTAAGTTTAAAATTAAATATGAGCTAAAAAATACAAATATTACGCTACAACGATTAAAAAGGGACAAAATATAAAAATATACAAAAAGTTGTAAAAAGTACAATTTTTATAAAAATATTATTTTTATATTATTTATTTTATTAAACTATTAATTTTACAATTTAATTAAAACTAATTAATACTAAAGACAAATTAATTAAAAAGTAAATCTTAAAATAAAACTAATAATAATAATAATAATAATTAGGGTTAAATAATAATAATAATTAATTAATACCCGTAATTAATGCTGAATTAGGGCTTCCTGTTCGCGTGTCAGAGAAGCTCCGCGAGTCGCGGTAATTTAATAAGAAAACCCCGCGAGTTGCGGGGTTCAGAAATTCAATTCTGGCACAGTTTGAATCGACGCGTTTTTTTTTCTTTATTTATTTTTTTTTTATTTTCTGTTTTCTGTTTTTTTTTTTGTTTATAAAAAAAATAATATGTGTACAAATAAAACTTATATTTAAAACTTAAATAAAAATAGAATCACTTTATAATTTTATAAATAAAAATCTTAAAACTAGATTTATATATATTTTTTTATATATTTTTTTTTATGTTTTTAAATAAAAACAAAATACTTAAATAAAACTTATGTTTTTATAAACTAAAAATAAAGAAACTTTATAAAACTTAAATATTTAACAAAATCTTAAAAATACTTATATTTTTGTTTTTCTTTTTATATTTTTGAATAATTAAAACGTATTTTTACAAAAGCGACTTTTAATAGAAGTAAACTAAAATTTTTATTTTTTTTTATATATTAGCGTTCCGCTTCCGGCGTTTAGAAAGTTTTCCCCGGCAGCGGCGCCAAAAATACTTGATGTTATGCGAGGTGTATATAAAAATAGTTTATATTTTACTAGGAAAAACTATTAAATACGATACAATTTTACACAAGATATTTATTTATTTATAGAATGGATATACTTAAACCTTGCTACAACACTTATAGGCAGTGTACCTAATCGTACAGTAGTGTAGTTTTTAGTAAGTCCGGTTCGTTCCACAGGGAAATCTTTAAACAAAGCTCAACGCTATATTAGTTTACTTTTTATAAAAATACAAATATATATATAAGTAATATTATTATTATAAAGGGGGGTTTTTACCGTTTAATGACCGGTTTGTCGATTTTAAAACTTTAGTCGCAGTTAGAAACCTAATGTAAAATATTAAATAAATAAAAGACTTAATTTAAAGCGTAAAGTAAATAACGATAATGAAATTGCGAATAATAAAAGTGCGATAAAATAAAATGTCGATAATTAAAAAGTACGATAATTAAAAGTGCAATTAAATAACAATAAAAGTGCGATAATTAGAAGTGCAATTAAATATAAAATAAAGGAAATTAAATATGAAATAAAAGAATTATGCTTATTTAAACTTCCGTAATCATGATGTTTGACGTGTTGATTTTAGTTTTATGCCCATGGGTTAATTGTCCTTTGTCCTGGATTATTTAATATGTCCGTCGGGTTTTTGTCCATAACAGTCCATCAGTCATAAATATAAAGTGCGAGTGCCCTCGTCAAATTATTCTTATACCCGAAGTTAAATATTCCAACTAATTGGGGATTCGAATTGTAACAAGGTTTTAATACTTTGTTTAATGAATACACCAGGTTATCGACTGCGTGTAAACCAAAGTTTTACTACTTTGTTAACAATTACACCAATTACCCTTGAATGTAATTTCACCCCTGTTTTAATTATTCTAGTGGCTATTAATCCATTCCCGTGTCCGGTTAAATGAACGATTATTCGTACATATAAATACCCCGCCCATCGTGTCCGATCGAGTGTATATGGTAATTTATAGGGACGCCCAATTGTAAATCTTTATATTAACATTAACAAACTATCATTTAGTTAAACAAATATAAAGCCCATTAATAGCCCATAGTCTAATTTCCACAAGTGTCGTTCTTTTGTCCAAACCCCAATTATGGTACAAAGCCCAATTACCCAATTTTAGTAATTAGCCCAACATCATGATTACTTCGTTTTAAATAAGCATAATAATAACTTAGCTACGAGACATTAATATAAAAAGGTTGAACATAACTTACAATGATTAAAAATAGCGTAGCGTTACACGGACAGAATTTCGACTTACACCCTTACAACATTCGCTAACATACCCTTATTATTAGAATTAAAATTAAAATTAAAATTAAAATATAAATTATATATATATATTTTACGTATATATGAGAGAAGAGAGATTGATATATTGTTCAGAATTCGGTTTGCTTTATAGGGGGTTTTTCATTTTGGGGCTCCGCGACTCACGGTGAAAACCTCTTCAAACTCCGCGAGTCGCGGAGGATGAATTTACAGCTCACACCCTTGGAGTCTTTCTCTGCCGACGGTTTTTAATATATATATAATATATATATAATTAATATAATTAATTATATATTATATTATATTTATATACATAGTTAACTTGTAATTTTTAGTCCGTTGCGTCGTGCGTTAAGAGTTGACTCTGGTCCCGGTTCCGGATTTTCGAACGTCCTTGCGTACAATTTAATATCTTGTACTTTGCGTTTTGAATCTTGTACTCTTGTAATTTCGAGACGTTTCTTATCAATAATTGGAACCTTTTTGATTGTCTTTTGTACTTTTGAGCTTTTTGGTCGTTTGCGTCTTCAATTCGTCGAATCTGTCTTTTGTCTTCACCTTTTATTATTTAAACGAATATCACTTGTAAATAGAACAATTGCAACTAAAAGCTTGTCTTTCTTGAGGAATAATGCTATGAAATATATGTTCGTTTTTAGCATTATCACATCTCTATAGTCCAGGGAGGGAAGATGGGTTTCGGTGTAGGAATATAGTTTCTACCTATATGTTGGCAATGAGCTATGATTTGGTTCTGATGAACTTACCAATCTTCAAATGATCTCTGTCTAGCATTTTCGTACTCCTGTGAAGCTATAAACCTTTGCATTTCTTGCATCTCATTTCCCCCTCCTACATTACCTTGCTGTTGGTTTCTCTCAACCTGTGGATGTCTACCATGGTATGGTACTGCGGCGTTATTTCGCCTTTTCAAAACTTTCGCACCATGGTATACATTTAAACCTATAGTATCGCGGGGTTCTGGTTCTTCTACTAATAATCCCCCCCGACTTATATCCACACCGAGATATTCACCAATCAAAGTAATAAAAATACCACCTCCTATTATGCTATGCGGTCTCATCCCCCTAACCATAGCTGATAAATAATAACCCACACAATATGGTATACTTACAGCGCTTTGTGGGTCTCGAATACACATATGGTAAAACAAATCCTGTTCACTTACCTTTTCCTTGTTCTTACCCCTTTGTGTAATCGAATTAGCTAAAAACCTATGAATCACTCTTAATTCGGCTCTATCTATATCCAAATAAGAGTAATTTCCCCCTTTGAAATGGTGATGGCTTGTCATTTGACTCCACACACCGTGTGTATCAAAATTTTCATCTATCTTTCTACCGTTTAGTATCAACCCTCTACAATCGGCAGATGCTAACTCCTCAGGCGTATATATACGTAAAGCCTGAGCCATGTCCAGTAAAGACATGTGGCGCATCGAACCGCCTAACAAAAATCTAATAAAAGAACGATCGGTTAAACTAGCTACCCGATCATTCAACTCTATACTACACAACAATTCTTCACACCATACTTTATATACAGGTCTACGCATGGTGAATAAACGTACCCAGTCATTAAAAGTAGAATTACCATACCTCTGTACAAGTAATTCCCTAATTGGCCCGGCCAATTCTACAGCTTCTAAGGGTCCCCATTCTATGACCCTCGGTACCTCAACAACCTTAGAATGAAGAGTATGCAAATCCCTTTGATATTTTGGATAATCTATCCAAAGTCTGTCAAATCTCAGGTTCGGGTGCAACTCTTCCAAGTGCATATCAGAAAATGTCATGACCGGATGAGGTATATCCTGCTTGTAGTAGTTATCCACCTCCTGTTGTTCCGCATTCTCAGCAGGAGCATTGCGAGCTTGGGATAAAGATTCACCCCTTTCAGTCTGCAAAACACATCAAACACAATTTTTGTGCATCCAAATATGCATTAGTGTCAGCAAAATCATCAATCAAAATAATTACAATGACATGATCAATTTATATCAAACTTAAGCTCATTTTCATATTTTCATCAAATCTACACTTTTTCAAATAAGCATATACGAAAATGTTCGCCAAGTTCATAAGCATTCAACTCAAATAACATGTCAAATTAATCATTACTAGCAATTAAACAAGTTTCAAATGGCATTGTCTTTCAAAAATCAAGTTCATGAATTTTAGACTTGAAAAAGTCCACTTTAATTCTCAAAATCATGTTTAGGCTCAAAGTTTGGATCATTTAACTACCTAAACATGTTACACTACTTAATTTAGCAACAATTCATGACAAAAATCGACCATAACCTGTTTATATCAAAAAGCCCCAAATTTGCTCAAGAACACAAACCCTAGATTACTCAAAATTTGAAGTTTAAGGCTTCTAATCATATTAAACAGCATCAATCTAGGTTATACAAGCATAATACATAAACAATTTAAGCCTAATTACACTAAAAAGCATCAAAATCAAATTGGGAAAAAAAAATTGCTCAAGAACACTAATTTCGGATTAAATGGTGTTTAGGTGTAGAAATTTACCGTTTTTCTTGAGTAATTCCTAGATAGCATCCTTCTCAACATGATTTTAGTAAAAGATTTGGTGATTAACGGTCAAAAATTGTGAATTTGGGGGTGTTTTTGCGTGTATTTTCGGGGTTTTTCCGCTGTGTTCTTCGCAGTATGTTTTTGTGGGGAGTGAACTGATCTGTTTTTTTACGTTTTATTTTTTTTCTGGGTTTTGGTCCCTCCGCGACTCGCGGTGAATTACCCTTCAAACTCCGCGAGTCGCGGAGTTTGCTTTTTTTTTTTTTCATATAATCATTAACTTATAAAACAATTAAGTACTTAATTTTAAAATTTTGTTTCCCTTGTTATTTAGGACGAGGTCGTTTCGGATCGATGTCCTAGTCCGTCCCTCGACAAAATTTTAAAATTTGTCTTTTTGTAGCGATTGTTTTAAAAGCTAAGATTTTTGGGTTTTTTTTTATTGTTTTTGGCATACTTTAATTCAATAAGATTAAAAATAATGATAATAAAAGTTCTCGTCCCTCTCTCGGGTAAAGCAATTTCGGTTCAAAGACCTAGTCTTCAACTTACGACGAATTTTAAAAATAATATTTTTAACTTAATGAGATAAAGTAAATTTTTGTTTTTAAATTCACACAACTTAAATATAAAATTCAAAATTAATATTAAAAATTCACACCAAACTTAAAATTTGAAATGCATAAAATTAAAAATTCATATTTTAAAAATTAAAAATTCACACCAAACTTAATTTTAAAAATTCATATTATAAATTCACACCAAACTTATATTAATTTTTCAAATATTTACAATTTTAAAAATATTGTTTTTACAAAGTTTACAATATTAATTTAAGATTTAAATATTAATTTTAAAAACATGGTAAAAATAAAATTAAAAATCTTTTTGGCTTTTTATCCTACTTTAATCAATCAAATATTATCAAAAATATGCGCCCCTCTTTTCGGTAAAGTAATTTCGGTTCCAAAGCCTAATTTAACTCATGACGAATTTTTTGAAATATTTTGGGTTGATTGATTAAAGATATTTATACCTTAAGAATAAACGTTAAATTTCGCAGTGATGTAATAAATTTTTGAATGATATCAATAATTTCGGTCGCCAAACCTAATTTTATTCAATACCAATTTAATACTTTTTAGCGAACAAATTAGCGTTTCTTATCAAAAGGTTAAAAATAAAATAAAATAAAAACTGTACAGACTTACCTGTGAAATAGATTTCTTAGTTATATGATCTATCCCATTCATAAGATAGTCGGTTTAATTGGTTTTCCATGGCTACATAGGCGTAACCTCGAGCATTCAGTGTCTTTTCTTCTAAATATATGAACGGTCCGTCTCTGCATAAAGTAACAAATTCGGTATTTGAATAGGTTTGATTATTTGAACATTTACCTCCATGTGACCATTTTCCGCATTTGTGACATCTTTCTAGGTGTCGTGCTCTTCTTTTCGCTGCGGATTTTGATTTTCCTTTACCAAATTGTAACTTATTATCTTCGCATCTGGATTCTTTTCTAACTCCGTCCATTCTTTCTCTGATTACTGATACTAATTCACTCGGAAGTATGTCATTATTACGTTTAGTGATCAAAGCGTGTAGCATTAGACCATGGTTTAGTTCACAGGCAGTCTTCATTTCGTAAAAACCTAAAAAAAATTAAAAATTCAGAATGGGGGGAGAAGACTAGTTCTTTAGGGTCTGCTAGGGAAAGACCATTCGGGTTCCATTTTCGAGAACTACACGAAAACAGACAATCTAACTCTAACAGAAATACATATTATCCTTTAAAGACTTGATTCTCCCCACACTTAGTTAGCTGTGGTGTCGAAATTGTGATTAACTTCGTTGTCAACTTCCATCGGACCATGTATGTAATGTTTAACTCTGTGACCATTAACTTTAAATTCAATCCCATTTGAATTTATTAATTCTATCGTTCCGTATGGGAAAACTCTTTTGACTATGAATGGTCCAGACCATCTTGATTTCAATTTTCCAGGAAATAGCTTGAATCGTGAATTGAAAAGAAGAACTCTGTCTCCTTCTTTAAATTCTTTTGAACTTCTGATTCTTTTATCATGCCATTTCTTCGTTCTTTCTTTATAGATTAACGAATTTTCGTATGCTTCATGTCTTAATTCTTCTAATTCGTTTAGTTGACTTAATCGTAGACGTCCAGCTTCATGTAAATCAAGATTACATGTTTTCAAAGCCCAAAATGCTTTGTGTTCAATTTCTACTGGAAGATGACATGCTTTTCCATAAACAAGTCTAAAAGGTGTGGTTCCAATTGGAGTTTTGTAGGCTGTTCTAAAAGCCCAGAGTGCATCCTCCAATTTAATGGACCATTCCTTCGGATTTGATCCTACGGTTTTCTCTAGAATAAGTTTTAAGGCTCGGTTGGTATTTTCAACTTGTCCACTTGTTTGTGGATGATATGCGGTGGAGATTTTATGAGTTACTCCATATCTTTTAAGAACTTTCTCAAGTTGATTATTACAGAAATGAGTACCCCGATCACTTATCAAAGCTTTCGGTGTTCCAAACCTTGCAAAAAGACGTTTTAAAAAGTTGACTACAACTCGTGCATCGTTAGTTGGGAGAGCTTGTGCTTCCGCCCATTTAGATACATAATCAATGGCTACGAGTATATATAGATTATTATGAGATTTTAGAAATGGACCCATAAAGTCAATAGCCCAAATGTCAAATACTTCACATACTTGGATGACATTTTGTGGCATTTCATCACGTTGACTTATTTTTCCGGCCCTTTGACAAGCATCACAGGATTTGCAAAGAAGGTGTGCGTCTTTGTAAATTGTAGGCCAATAGAATCCAGCATCATAAACTTTTCTTGCTGTTAGTTGAGGCCCATAATGCCCTCCTGTTGGTCCTGTGTGACAATGGTTTAATATTTTACTAGCTTCATCTCCAAATACACATCGGCTTATTATTCCATCGGGACGACTTTTAAACAGATGTGGATCTTCCCAAAAATAGTGTTTTATATCACTGAAGAATTTCTTTCGTCTTTGGTACGATAATCCTTTTTCAAGGAATCCACATACTAAATAGTTTGCATAGTCTGCAAACCATGGTATTTCTTTATAATCTATCTTCAATAGATATTCATCAGGAAAGTTGTCTTGTATGGCTGATTCATTTAGAACTTCTAATTCGGGATTTTCAAGACGAGAAAGATGATCAGCGGCGAGATTTTCTGCTCCTCTTTTATCTCGGATTTCAATATCAAACTCTTGTAAGAGTAAGATCCAACGGATTAATCTTGGTTTAGCATCTTGTTTTGAAAATAGGTATCTAAGAGCAGAATGGTCGGTATAGACCACCGTTTTTGCTAGAACGAGATATGATCGAAATTTGTCAAAAGCAAAGACAATAGCAAGGAGTTCTTTTTCAGTAGTTGTATAGTTCGTTTGTGCTCCTTGTAACGTCTTACTAGCATAATATATAGGTTGAAATCGTTTTTCAATCCTTTGTCCTAAAACGGCTCCCATTGCAAAATCACTTGCATCGCACATTAGTTCGAATGGTAGATTCCAATTTGGTGTTATCATGATCGGCGCATTAGTGAGTTTTTCTTTAAGAATATTTAAAGATTTGATACACTCATCTGAAAAGATGAATGGCGCATCCTTTTCTAGGAGTTTATTCATAGGAGTGGCAATTTTAGAAAAATCTTTTATGAAACGTCGGTAAAAACTGGCATGCCCTAGAAAACTCCTAACTCCTCTAACATTGGTGGGATGTGGAAGTTTAGCAATTACATCTACTTTAGCTCTATCCACTTCAATTCCTTCTTTTGAAATTTTATGTCCAAGAACGATGCCTTCTTTAACCATGAAATGGCATTTCTCCCAATTAAGTACTAGATTTGATTGTTCGCATCTAAGAAGCATTCGTTCCAGATTAACTAGACATGATTCAAATGTATCACCGAAGACTGAAAAGTCATCCATGAAAACTTCCATGCATTCTTCTATCATGTCGTGAAAAATCGCCATCATACACCTTTGAAAGGTTGCAGGGGCGTTGCAAAGTCCAAATGGCATGCGTTTGTAAGCAAAAGTACCATAAGGGCACGTGAATGTGGTTTTCTCTTGATCTTCGGGTGCTATTGGAATTTGAAAATATCCGGAAAATCCATCTAGAAAACAATAGTAACTATTTCCGGCTAATCTTTCCAACATTTGATTTATGAAAGGTAAGGGAAAGTGATCTTTTCTGGTGGCGTCATTTAATTTTCTATAATCAATACATACACGCCATCCTGTTACAGTCCTAGTAGGAATAAGCTCATTTTTCTCATTTGTAATGACAGTCATGCCACCCTTCTTTGGCACGCATTGAACTGGGCTTACCCATGGACTATCAGAAATTGGATAAATTAAACCTGCATCTAGCAGTTTAATAATCTCTTTCTTAACTACATCTTGCATATTAGGATTTAGTCTTCGTTGGCGTTGCACATACGTTTTATGACCTTCTTCCATAAGGATTTTATGTGTGCAATACGAAGGACTTATTCCTTTAATATCATGAATCTTCCATGCAATGGCTGGTTTATGAGCTTTCAACACAGAAATGAGTTGTGATTTCTCATTTTCAGTAAGAGAAGACGATATTATTACAGGTAATTCAGATTCACCATGTAAATAAGCGTATTCCAAATGGTTTGGAAGTGGCTTTAATTCTAATTTCGGAGGTTCTTCTATCGATGATTTGTATCGATATCTGTCTTCTTCTTTTAGCATTTGAATTTCTTCTGTTGTTTGTTCATATCCATTAGCTATAAGTGTAGCTAATATTTCAGCTTCATCAATTGGTTCATTACCTTCTCCTAAAGAACATTCTCCTGTTCCTTGTAATTCTGGAAATTCTTCTAATAATTCTGCATGTGCATCTATAGTTTGAATATAATAACATGTATCATCTGCAGATTGTGGTTGTTGCATTGCTCTATCAACTGAAAAGGTAACACTCTCATCCTCTATACTTAGGGTCAGTTTCTTACCGAACACGTCTATCATTGCTTTAGCCGTGTTTAAGAATGGTCTTCCTAATATGAGAGGAACTTGAGAATCTTCTTCCATGTCCAAAACAACAAAATCTACTGGAAATACTAAAGTACCAACTTTAACTAGCATGTTCTCCATTATCCCTCTAGGATATTTTATTGATCTATCGGCTAGTTGTATGCTTATTCTGGCTGGTTTCAATTCTCCAAGGTCTAGTTTAGCGTATAGTGAATACGACATTAGATTTATACTAGCACCTAAGTCTTCCAATGCTTCTATTGAACTAAGACTACCCAGAAAACATGGAATTGTGAAACTTCCTGGATCAGATAGTTTTTCTGGTATCTTATTCAACAGCACTGCTGAACAATTTGCATTCATAGTAACAGCCGAGAGTTCTTCCATTTTCTTTCTATTTGAGATTAGATCTTTCAAGAATTTAGCATATCTAGGCATTCCTGAAATCACATCAATGAAAGGAAGATTTACATTTATCTGTTTAAACATATCCAAGAATTTGGATTGCTCGGCTTCAAGTTTCTCTTTCTTAATTTTACTCGGGTAAGGAAGTGGTGGTTGGTATGGTTTAACATAAGGTTTAGCTTTAACTGTGTTATCTTCATTAACCTTTTCAACTACCGGTTCTTTTTCCTTATCTTGATTAGGTTGTGGTTCTTGTGGAGTAGGAATAGCTTCATCAGAAGTTACATGTATTTCAGGTGGTTTAAGTGTTGTACCACTTCTTGTGGTAATAGCTTTAGCTGTTTCATTCCGGGGGTTAGCATTTGTATCACTAGGTAGACTTCCCGGTTTTCTTTCACCTATTAACCTTGCTAGGTTACTTACTTCTTGTTCCAGATTTTGAATAGAAGCTTGTTGATTTCTAAATGCTTGAGCATTTTGTTCATTGGTTTGTTTCTGAGATGTGAAAAACTGCGTTTGAGTTTCAACTAGCTTCGTCATCATATCTTCTAAATTCGGCTTTTTATCATCGGTTTGTTGTGGTGGTTTGTTTTGAAAATTAGGTCTTTGCTGATTGTAATTATTATTAGATACTTGTTGATTGCTAGGACCTTGTTGGTTGTTGTATGGAATATTTCGATTATAACTCTGGTTTTGATTGTAAATTGGTCTTGGCGGTTGATAATTATTCTGATAATTATTTCCAGGCCTTTGGTTTATGTATGAAATATTCTCTCTTTGTTCCATTGTTAATTCAATACTGAGACAATCTTTTGTCAAATGTGGTCCTCCACACTGCTCACAACTAATTCGTATTGAGTGAATATCTTTAGTCATCTTTTCCATTCGTCTCTCCACAGCATCTATCTTTGCGGAAATGGAATCTAAGTCATGTCTAGAATCTGCTCTAGCTGCTTTAGATGATCTAACGATGTCTTTTTCTTGGTGCCACTCAAGTGAGTGGGAAGCAGTGTTATCAATAATTTTGTAAGCATCAGTTTCGGTTTTCTTCATAATAGAACCACCAGCTGCTATATCTATGTCTTTTCTTGTAGTGATGTCGCATCCTTGGTAGAATATTTGTACTATTTGACAGGTGTCTAAACCATGTTGCGGACATCCTCTTAACAATTTTCCATATCTAGTCCATGCCTCATATAGAGTTTCATTCGATTTCTGTGTAAACGTAACAATTTCTACTTGAAGTCTTACGGCTTTAGATGCAGGAAAGAATTGTTTAAGAAATTTGTCAACTAAAACATCCCATGTATCGATCGCCCCTTCAGGTAACGATTCCAACCAATCTTTGGCTTCTCCCTTTAAAGTCCAGGGAAATAACATGAGATATATCTGTTCATCCTCCACTTCTCGGATTTTAAATAGTGTGCAGATCCTATTAAAGGTACGTAGATGTTCATTTGGATCTTCCTTCGGCGCACCACTAAATTGGCATTGATTAGTCACCATGTGTAGAATTTGTCCTTTGATTTCATAATCTGGCGCATTAATGTCTGGATGAGTAATTGCGTGACCTTGGCCAGTGCGTTTAGCTCTCATTCGGTCTTCCATACTTAAAGGTTCCAGATTCTCCATAATTGAATTTGTTGAATCGGAATCACTAGAGGATTCTGATTTAATGGTTCGTTCCTCAACAATATCTGTTTGAATGATTGGTGGTTCCGGAGGAAAGTTTAATGGTTCAGGATCTACGAACCGTTCCTGAATATTCTCCGGATTCTCAATTGTGAGGTCGGGTTCAAAAAATGGATTATCGGAAATTTGAACTGAAGTACTTGGTCGACTGGATGACGATTCTAAAGAAAAATCAACGGCAGTTATATTTGCTAAATGTCTTGATCTAGTTACAGGTGGTGAACGTACAAAAGGTGGTGATCGTCTTGCTCGGTGCATTCACTGAATATCCTATTAGTTTTTAAAAGGAAAGAAAAATTATAATAAGTTATCCAATTAATAGACTTTTCTGATTTTGCCCACGTTTTGAATAGCCAAAAGATGTAGCAGAGGGGCAGGATTCGTTTGGTCTCAATATAATTGAGGACTGTTTGGCTCCAATAACCCGGTCCACGTACAAATCCAACTATTACTACGAACCAGAAAATTTTTATGTCTATCAATTTAACCACTTAAAATAAATTTTCGTAATTTTAAGAAATTTAGATAAGAAGTAGAATAAAAATCTATGTCCTAAAAACTAGAATAGCGAGAAATAAGAAAGAAAAAGAGTTCGTCGGAAAAAGATCGAAAAAGAAAAATGGTGGAAAAATAAAAGGTGACGGAAAAATAAAAGAAACTTATAAAACTTAAAAATACTTGACTAACCTAACCTTATTACTACAACTAACTTAAAATTATAATCGCAAATTGAGATTACTAATTGGAATGATAATTGATACATAGGTAAAAGTCGTCTAAAAATATTAAAGCTTACAGGAAAAACTAAATCCCAAATGAAAATAACTTAAAAAGAAACTAAAACATAAAAAGGCGTCGCAAAATTCTAAAGCACCTAAATCTTAGTCTAAAGAAAAAGCACTTAAGGAATTCTACGGCAAAGCCTAAAAATCTAGAAGTAAAAATAACTATGGCAAAAACTAAGTTTAAAACTAAATATGAGCTAAAAATACAAATATTACGTTAAAATGATTGAAAAGGGACAAAATATAAAAATATACAAAAAGTTGTAAAAAGTACAATTTTTATAAAAATATTATTTTTATATTATTTATTTATTAAAACTACTAATTTTACAAATTAATTAAACTAAATTAACTAAAATATAAAATAAATAAAAAGTAAAACTAAAAATAAAACTAATTATAATAATAATAAAAACTAGGGTTAATAATAATAATAATTGATAATCACCCGTAATTAATGCTAATTTAGGGTTCTGTCGCCTGTCAGAAAAGCTCCGCGAGTCGCGGTATTCCAAGCAACAAACCTCCGCGAGTCGCGGGGTTCAGAAATTCAATTGACAGCTTATTTAAAAATCGACACGTTTTTACTTTTATTTTTTTTTTATTTTCTGTTTTTATATTTTTCTGTTTTATAATATATAATAAAAACTTATAATTAAAAACTTAAATAAAAATAGAACTTCTTTATAAATTTAAAAATATCTTAAAAAGAGATTTATATATATTAAAAATTTTTATTTTTTCGGTTTTTATTTTTTTTATATTAGCGTTGCGCTTCCGGCGTTTAAGAGTTGTTCCCCGGCAGCGGCGCCAAAAATACTTGATGTCAAAGCTAAGGGGTATAAAATACTATTAATTTTAGCCAGAAAATACTATTAAATACGATACAATTTTACACAAGATATTTATTTATTTATAGAATGAATATACTTTAAACCTTGCTACAACACTTATAGGCAGTGTACCTAATCGTACAGTAGTGTAGTTTTTAGTAAGTCCGGTTCGTTCCACGGGGAATCTTTTTAAACAAAGCTTAACGCTATATTAGTTTACTTTTATAAAAATACAAATATAAGTAATATTATTATTATAAATGGGGGGTTTTTACCGTTTAATGACCGGTTTGTCGATTTTAAAACTTTAGTCGCAGTTAAAACCAAATGTAAAATATTAAAAATAAATACAAGACTTAAATTAAAGCATAAAGTAAATAACGATAATGAAATTGCGAATAATAAAAGTACGATAAAATAAACTTGCGATAATTAAAAAGTACGATAATTAAAAGTGCAATTAAATACAATAACAATAAAAATGCGATAATTAGAAGTGCAATTAAATATAAAATAAAGGAAATTAAATATGAAATAAAAGAATTATGCTTATTTAAACTTCCGTAATCATGATGTTTGACGTGTTGATTTTAGTTTTATGCCCATGGGTTAATTGTCCTTTGTCCTGGATTATTTAATATGTCTGTCTGGTTTTTGTCCATAACAGTCCATCAGTCATAAATATAAAGTGCGAGTGTCCTCGTCAAATTATCCTTATATCCGAAGTTAAATATTCCAACTAATTGGGGACTTAAACTGTAACAAGATTTTAATACTTTGTTTAATAATTACACCAGGATGTCGACTGAGTGTAACCCAAGGTTTTAATATTTTGTTATCAATTATACCAAGTGTCCTTGTACATAATTTCACCCCTGTTTTAATTATTCTAGTGACTATTAATCCATTCCCGTGTCCGGTTAAATGAACGATTATTCGTACATATAAATACCCCGCCCATCGTGTCCGATCGAATGTATATGGTAATTTATAGGGACGCCCAATTGTAAATCTTTATATTAACATTAACAAACTATCATTTAGTTAAACAAATATAAAGCCCATTAATAGCTCATAGTCTAATTTCCACAAGTGTCGTTCTTTTGTCCAAACCCCAATTATGGTACAAAGCCCAATTACCCAATTTTAGTAATTAGCCCAACATCATGATTACTTCGTTTTAAATAAGCATAATAATAACTTAGCTACGAGACATTAATGTAAAAAGGTTGAACATAACTTACAATGATTAAAAATAGCGTAGCGTTACACGGACAGAATTTCGACTTACACCCTTACAACATTCGCTAACATACCCTTATTATTAGGATTAAAATTAAAATTAAAATTAAAATTAAAATATAAATATAAATATATACGATATAGATAGAGAGATGGATGAAATTTTTTGGTGAATTTTTACGATCAGAATGCGCGAGCTTTATAGGGAGTTTCAGAAATTGGGGCTCCGCGACTCGCGGCCCTTTTGGCCTTCAAACTCCGCGAGTCGCGGAGTTTACTTTTACAGCTCACCCATGTTTGGAGTCTTTCTTGCCGACGATTTATTTTATATATATAATATATATATATAATTAATATAATTAATTATATATTATATTATATTTATATACATAGTTAACTTGTAATTTTTAGTCCGTTGCGTCGAGCGTTAAGAGTTGACTCTGGTCCCGGTTCCGGATTTTCGAACGTCCTTGCGTACAATTTAATATCTTGTACTTTGCGTTTTGAATCTTGTACTCTTGTAATTTCGAGACGTTTCTTATCAATAATTGGAACTTCTTTGATTGTCTTTTGTACTTTTGAGCTTTTTGGTCGTTTGCGTCTTTAATTCGTCGAATCTGTCTTTTGTCTTCACCTTTTATTATTTAAACGAATCTCACTTGTAAATAGAACAATTGCAACTAAAAGCTTGTCTTTCTTGAGGAATAATGCTATGAAATATATGTTCGTTTTTAGCATTATCAATTAGCTCAATTGAATGAGCCGTCTGAATGTGTATGCCTGTAGTCAGACTGCACGGGCGTCGGGGGTAAGGGACGTTGCTGTCTATTCAGAATCTTCAAGCCTATTCCATTACCCAGTGACATGTCTTACGACAGGGGCATTTAGGACTAGTGTAGTAAATACAAGGTCACTGCCTATCCATGAGCCAGCATTCCATAATATCGGCAAAGTAACTGATGAAATCGTAACTTGCACTTGTTTTAGCTTTATCTGAATTACAAATTTTATCGTACTTTACTTTATTTACTTAATCTAGAAAACCCAATATTAGGTAATCACCCACTACTCCTGTACCTTATAATTATCTTAAGTTTAAAATATAGGTTCGATTCTACGGATATCTCAAAAATACGACTCTAGGTCATACTTCCCTTACTCATAATAAGGAGTAGTAAGATTTTGGCCCCGCTAAATATAAATTTAAAACTAATATCCCCTTTGATAGTCAAAGCTGACGCATTGCGACCTGACGACATCGCACTAATAAAACCGTCAGTTTCTGGCCATATCATTGTGGTGACATCAAATTGGTTGGATCTTGCTCGAATGTGATGGTCAGGTGCGATAAGAAGAGATTCACTTCATTCCATAATGACTGAGGCGCACTTGCATCGCAATTGAGTATACGGGATTCCTTTATAAGCAATAACTCGCTTCACTAAATAAGTTGTCATTATAAGATTATGTTCAACCATAAAAGCAGTATTCTTATCATGCAGTATAAATCTCTTTATTAACTTTCGTAACAACCGTGTGTTGTTTTAGGAGTAAGGTATGCACTTGGTTCATCTATCAGATAGATATCAGCGGGCTTGCTGAGGCTCGGAGTTAATGTGACTCGCTTCAACTCACCACCAGAGAGATTAACACTTTCTTGACCCATTAGCTGCTCGATTTGAAAAGGCTATATGGGCTATATCCCCGCAAGCGCGTTGAAGCTGTTATAAAAGGGGGAATCCAGAGATAGATCTGTACATAGATGTGTAGAGAACGCTTAGCACATTTTTTCACGGCGCCTCCTAAATATAAGACAAGTACGCGCTATTGAAGGAAGAGCTCAGCTTAGGGTAGGAGTCTCGTTAGCGCAGAGGCTATTGTATTGTACGCGCAGTGCGCTTTTTGTAATGAACACTTGATGAAAAGAAGGATATTGTTCTTTTAAGTAATGTTTCTTGCTGTTCGCATTATTACTTTTATTACTTGTGTTTAAATATTGTGCATGCATGATACCGAGTTTAGAACTGTACTTGTGAATTGTGGTGACACCAATTATGAAAGTATTGACTTAATCGTCTCAAGCACGTTATGTGTGTGGCTTAAATAAGGTAAATTTGTTAATTGTATATCACACTCAAGGCATGTCATCGCGCGATTTATCATATATGTTGTTGTGCACACAACATAGACTTAAATCAATCACCCTAATAGCTGCGCATCGAGAGTCTTCTAAGTGCGCCAACACTTAGGACTGCTATCAAGGGCGACCAAGCCTATCGCTTATAGTCATGATTTGCAGATCTCGTATTCTGCTCGAGTGTGGCTAGGTCAAACCAATGTCCGTCACCTTCCGGTAATAAAATCTAGCTTATCTCCAAACAAGCTTCTGCCGTGCGGGGATTGGAAAAACACCCCTTCAAAGGCAGGAGTACGTGGGGGTATTCGCGACTGTCCACGTCAGTCCAAGTTAAAGAGATATTTTGCATTATATATGGCACAAATATTTTTGCAGACAATATCTTGGAAAATAAAAGAAACACATGCGCATTGCCGAGATTTATTACAATAGTCGTTTGCTAGCGCAGTTTCATAGGTAGTACAATGGCTTTCTTCTAGGAACAATATATGAAAACAGGACTAAAATTTGAAAAAGTCTTAACGCGTCCTTGCATTAGTTGTGAGCAACTTCATGGCTAAACGCCGCAGTTCCTATCGTCCTTTGCTCCTTTAGTCGAGTCGCTTTCTTCTTCAACTTTCGCTGCCTTGTTCCCTGGGACCTTTTATAGACCAGTTCAATATTTTTTGCAAATCAACGAATGCGCGTGGATATGCGTTAATGTGCATTTAAAACGTACGTCTTATGTTTCGGATTGTAAAAGATTGTGCTCATTTAAATGCGGTAAGCGCGCTGAAATGTTTGCGCATTTAAGCATCTATTCTGATCAATTAACCACCTTATAATCACGGATTCAACAATTAGCAAAATACCTGATCGTTGCTGCTTTTTGGCGATTTTGGCATCATCGCCACAACTCCAGATTTTGTGGGAAACATGAACAAACTATGCGCGATGGAGAGCACTGCCTCAAACTTTATGGAAGGATATCTCAGCAACGCATCATAGTCTGATGCTGAACGCACAATGCTAAACTTTGCTTTCTAAGTTCGCCTTTTCTCCCAATTGTCATCATCCTTGAGCTGTAGTTTGACCTGTAAGATCCACATGGTTATCAATGGGTCTCCAGAGAGCCCGTGGAACCTATCCTTTGATAGTTTCAAATTAAGCTTGAGTTGGAGCGAAAGTATTTTGAAGTATCGTTCAAACATGATGTCAGTGCTACTGCCAGTGTCCACACAAAGGCCCCAGATCTTGAGTTTTAAATCTGGCAATAGTCCACCAACTAGGATAAGGTCGCTCTTAGCTTCTTGAGCTTTGCTAGTTGAGAACGGGACCTGCATGTATTCCCCAGAATGCGCAGGTCTGGTCTTCGCGGTAATACGCTATTTTGTGACAACATGGATTACCTTATCTCGCCCCTTTTACTTGTCTTCATCGTATTCTTCCTTGCGCAAGCATTCTTTTGGCTCCTTTAAGTCCTGAAGCTCACCTCGTTTCAAACATACAATTACCTTATCTGTCAACGCTTTGCACCTGTTGGTCTCATGCCTATAATCATCGTGAAAGTTACAGAACTTAGACTTGTCATGCCTCGCGTACTTTGACATGCGCATAATCCTGCCGAAAGTCTGTGATATTGGTTATGTCACAAGAATTTCTTTGAACCTTTTTTCCAAGTTTTTGATGAGCTTTTGGTTGTTTTCCTGGTCTCTATTCCGCTAATTATTGCTACCGTGACATCCATTAGTGTGCCCGCATGTATTATCATTATCGTGCTGATAAGGACCGATATCCTGGTATCCTCTATGAGAGTTATGCGAGTTTTGCCCTCCTTGCGATGAATCATGTTCGTCGCGACGGCCATGGCTATTTCCATACCCTGAATACCGTATGTTGTTTTCAAATGCGTGCAAATGCTCGTGCGCTTCTCTGATGGTCCCAGCTAATGTTTCTGGTGGCCTCTTTCACAACTTTTTCCATAACTGTAAGTGGCGCTCTCTGCAGATTCCATGAATGAATCTAGAGACTTTCTGCGACTCTGCCAATTTGGGAATACGCGCAACTTCTCGATTGTATCTATCAATAAACTGTGCCATAGATTCTCCGCGTCCTTGTTTGATATCATGACACTCGACATGAGTCCTTCTGGAAGCTCTCATGTTGTGAAAATTGCGCAAGAAGCGTTCTCTCAGATCACGATAAGAGACGATGAGTGGCACGGGTAGATTGTTAATCCATTGACACGTTATTCCCTCGAGAAGGGGAGGAAATTCTGCGCATTTTGTTTCATTAGCCCACCTTTGATTGCGAGCGATACCCTTATATTTCTGCAAGAAATCATCAGGATCTGAAAGTCCATCGTAGTATCCTAACATGAGCTGGATCGTGGGCAAGCTAGGGGGAATGTAGATAAGGATGTGAGACGCAAACTTTTCAGAAGTGGGCGCAGTCTCAAAGTTAGGTTTAACACTGACTCCCTTCATTCCTGCGAACAAGTTTCTAATCATGAGCTCCGCCTTTCCTGGTTGCTCAAAGTCTTCAACCATATCATCTGGTGCAGTTTTCATTAGCGAGTAGATCAAATTAGCTTGGTTTTAGGTGCGCTCTTAGAGTGTTTGAGTGCTTGGCGTAGAGTTCGACACTGCATTGAGAGGTGTCTGCCGGGAGACATTGACTGTTGGGGTTGGGCGCAGTTCTGCTAGTGGTGATGTCTGATAAAATCCCGAGTTTAGCTGAGTGCTTTGAATATTCAGCTCTTGCTTGTCAAAGCCCAATTTTTGCAAAGCTTCTATTACGTTGGCGGGTGTAGTGGGTGTGCGCGATTCGATACTTGAGAACTCAGCGTTAGTACCGTGCGCAGAGGACCCAGACGCACCAACGTGGATGGGAATGATTACCACGTATGTGGTGTTCGCTTCCCAGGGTATCGCTCGCGTGGTTTCTGGTGTCTTGGACCCCTGAGTAGGAGTCTCTGGTGAGGGAGGAAGGATAGTTCTTGTCGGTTGTGCGCTTACCCGCAGGTGTGTATACGCGTGGTGCTTGCTGTAACTACCCTGAATTTTCCGACTTATATTATTAATATTTATTATTAATACTTTCACTTTAATAAATGTATGCTTATACATTTTACATGTTACCGTATTTGACTTTCCATGTCCCGACTTGTCTTTGTGACACACGCTTTTCACGAATAATATTTAGAATATTATTTACGTTCATGATTAATTATTATTAATCTTTTTTAATTAACTAATGTAAGTAGTTAATTACTTGGGCTTTATTTATTTAATTGTTGCATACTTACTTGGCTTATATTATTGGACTTGGAAGCCCACCCTACATCACTTAATGGACTACTAGTAAGCCCACCATTATGCTAATAATTCATTAAGCTTAAACTAGATTAATTAGTTAATGAGGAGACAAAATGTTCAAGCATGCATGACCACCTCTTTCCCATGTATTTGACTTATACACCTTCCTAGCATACACCAAGCTCCCATGCATGAAAGTTGAACTTGACTTCCCCATTTGGGCACCATGGCCGACGGTTTTGAGGCTTGGAGTGGGGGATCCATTTTTTTTTGTTACTTATTTGCTAGCATAAACTTCATTTTATACATACCTTCTTACACCACTTCTCTTTCTCTCATTTTTCTCTCTAAATTGTAAGTAAGAAACTTTACTTTTCTTTCTTCTTTTTCTTTTAAAAATAACCAAGTTCATCATCAATTTACTAGTTTATTGTTTGTTGTTCAAGATCAAACTTTATAGTTTGTATCTTCATGAATCTTGTTTCTTCCATCTTTTTTTGATGAGAAATCAAGAACAAGGATCTAAGTTTCTATAACTTATAGTTCTACACTTAAGATGTTATAAAGATCTAAAGCTCATAAGCTTTGAGATCTTACTTGTGTTCATGTTTTGTAAACTTAAGGTTTATTTTCTTAAAGATCCAAGTTTTGGCTTGAATCTTCTTAAGTTTGAAACAAACATGAACTTGTTATTTGTAACTTTAATTTATTTCTTCCTTTTGTAAGTATTTCAGTTAGTGATTTATTTAATTTTGGTCAAGTATTACTAGTTAAACTTGATCTCATTTTTCTTGGAACTAAAGTTTAAACTTTGTAAGTTCAAGAACATGGAAGTTTAACTTTCTAATTATAATTTCATACACTTATGTTGGATCTAAGTTTCTATAGCTTATGGTCTTCCAATTTTGTTGTAAACAAAAGTTTATGAGCTAAAATACATTTTACAAGACAAAAATCTAAGTTTCATAACTTATGGTTTTATTAAAGTAAAGATCCAAGTTCCATAACTTAGGGTTTAACTTAAGAACACTAGATCTAGACTTTTTAGTCTAGGATCATCAATATCTAAATAAAATCTAAGTTCTACAACTTAAGATCTTGTTTATTTAGTTTACATTCAAGTTCATAGCTTAATATTATTATTAGAACTCATGTATGTGTCAGATCTAAGATCTTGATGTAACTTTGGTTCATCAACCTACTTGCAACCCTTAAATGAGTTATGCTACATATCTTAGACATACACTAGTGTCATGATGGTCAAAACTTGGTAAATATGATGCAAACACATCAACGAGTTGTACACTTGAAGCTATAAGCATCAAGGATGAGAACCGTGATGAGCATCAAGCACCAAGAACCCACCGGAACACTTTGCTTACTGTTTTTGGGATACGATCAATAACTTGGGCTACTAGAAAAGTTAATTTCCAGATTTTTAGGTTCGAGTAGATGACTTTTCGTTTAGGACTCATCTTAATCTGATTTATGGTTTAGGATTTATAGCCTTCCGAAAGTCACTACACCTTTGTAACGTTATGCTGAAATTTCTGACCTACTCGCACTTAAACTGTCGTCACGGTCAAACGAAGACGAGTTTGGTTTTGAATATTGGTCAGTGGTTGGAGGACTCACATACGGAGCCATAGCCACTGACTACGTGTCTTTTCGATTTGTATAGAGGTCGTAACAGCTGAACGAAGTCAGCCTTTGTTTCGATCTCTATTCTTGATTGAAAACTTACTTTACTTTTTACTTATGTTGATGATGATGATGATACTTAAGACCTAATTTATATACTTTTAAACCTTTGGGAACGATTTACTGACTTAGTAACTTTTGACTTAGGTTGAGGACCTTTTGGACCAACTACTTGCTTACTTATCTCTTACCGACTTTACTACTTTTCACTGTGAGTTATAGCATCCCTTTTTACTTTAACTATTTTGGGAACTGAGAATACATGCGTGTTTTACATTTTACATAATAGGCACGAGTACTTAAACTTTATATATGTGTGGGTTATAAAACGGCATAAACTTTCCCCTTAGCTCGGTAATGTTTAGTCATTGGTCTTTGAACCGGTGAACGCGAATCTTAGATACGGATCCATAGGGTTTGACATCCCCACTCGGGCTAGTAGCACTAGCATTTAACGGGTGTTTAATACTTCGTAAACATACGCACTAGCCAAGTGTACTTTTAGGGGGTGATATTACGTTAAGTTAGTTACCAAGTGCCCACGGTTGAACATATACTTTTCATACTGTTTTGAAATACTGAAATCTCGTGGCCTACCTTAAATTACTGTTATACTTAAACTATAGCTCAACAACATTCGTGTTGACATTTTAAGCATCTTTTCTCAGGTGCTTAGAGGTTTGGTTGCTTCCGCTGTTGTAGTATTGCTGTGTAGACACCCGCTGCTTCTGTTAGAGATGTCTCCGCATGAAACATTTATTTTGCATTCAAACTATGTTACTTTTGAAACAATGAATTTGTAATGACCATTGGGTCACGTACTATTATTATTGCCTTCTATTCGTAGAAGCACACTATCGTATGTGATGTGTGCAAGGTGTAGTACGTAATAGATTATATTTTGCTACGAAAAACTATTAAAAATGATACAATTTTACACAAGTTAATTATTTATTTATTGAATGGATATACCTAAACCTTGCTACAACACTTATAGGCAGTGTACCTAATCGTAGAGTAGTGTAGTTTTTAGTAAGTCCGGTTCGTTCCATAGGGATACAACTAAATTTAACGCTATATTTATTTTAAATTATATTTGTATATATATATATATATATATATATATATATATATATATATATATATATATATATATATTATAAAGGAGAGGTTTTTACCGTTTAATAACCGGTTTGTCGATTTTATGTCTTAAGTCACAATTAAAACCTAATGTAAAATATTAAATATAAATATAACTTAATTTAAAGCGTAAAGTAAATGACGATAAATAAAAATGCGATAAATAAAAGTGCAATAAATTAAAGTACGATAAATAAAATGATGATAAATAAAAGTACGATGAAATATGAAATAAAGGAATTATGCTTATTTAAACTTCCGTAATCATGATGTTCGACGTGTTGATTTTAATTTATTACCATGGGTTAATTGTCCTTTGTCCTGGATTATTTTGATATGTCCATCTAGTTTTTTGTCCATAACAGTCCATCAGTCATAAATATAAAGTGAGAGTATCCTCGTCAAATTATCCTTATACCCGAAGTCAAATATTCCAACTAATTGGGGACTTAAACGGTAATAAGGTTTTAATACATTGTTAATGATTACACCAGGTTATCAGCTGTATGCAATCCAAGGTTTTAATACTTTATTAACAATTACACGAAGTGTCCTTGTATGTAACCCACCCCTGTTTTAATGAGTCCATTGACTATTAATCCATCCCCGTGTCCGGTTAAATGAACGATTATTAGTATTTATAAATATCCTGCCCATCGTATCCGATCGAGTGTATGTGGTTATTTATAATTACCTCAAATTGTAAATCTCTATATTAAATTAACGAACTATCATTCAGTTAAACGAATATAAAGCCCATTAATAGCCCATAGTCCAATTTCCACAAGTGTCGGTCTTTTGTCCAAACCCCAATTATGGTCCAAAACCCAATAACCCAGTCTTAATATTTAGTCCAACATCACGATTACTTCGACTTAAATAAACATAATAATAACTTAGCTACGAGACATTAATTTAAAAAGGATGAACATAACTTACAATGATTATCAATCGCGTAGTGTTACACGGACAGAATTTCGACTTACAAACTTAAAACATTCGCCACTATAACCTTATTATTATTATTAACTTAAAATTATAATTATAATTATAAAATTTAAATATAAATTGAGAGAGAGTGAATATATCAGTTGATATGGTGTACACAAATTCTGCTGAATTCGTTGCAATTTATAGACCTGGCCTGACTTTAGCTGCCATACGATCGCATGGAATTTGTTCTTCCAGGCCATGCGATCGCATGGCCCCCTGGGACAGCTCACACACTTTTGTTTTTTTTTATTTGCAGACAGTTTTTAATATAAATATAATATATAAATAATTTATAGAATTATTTATATATTATATTATATTCGTGTGCATAGTTGACTTGTAATTTTAGCTCCGTTGCGTCGCGCGTTGATAGTTGGTTCATGTCACGGTTCCGGATTTTTGAACGTCCTTGCGTACGATTTAATATTTTGTACTTTGCGTTTTGTGGCTTGTACTCTTGTAATTTTGAGACGTTTCTCATAAATAAATTGAACCACTTGGATTGTACTTTGTACTCTTTAGCGTTTTGGTCGTTTGCGTCTTCAAATCGTCGAATCTGTCTTTTGTCTTCACCTTTTGTTATTTAAACGAATATCACTTGTAAATAGAACAATTGCAACTAAAATCTTGTCTTTCTTGAAGGATAATGCTATGAAATATGTGTTCATTTTTAGCATTATCAAATATTCTCACACTTGAGCGTTGCCGTCCGGTTGTAAAGGAAAGTGTTGAACAAGCAACTGTTAAGGCAATGTCTAATGACATGCTTTTGATTATGGTCTATATCGTGTCGGATGCAATTACTATCCTTTGTAGGAGCAATAGTAAAGATGCCCCTATAGTTTTTCGGTCTGGCACAAGGTCTTGTCTTCGACCATGCTATGCAACCACCGTTCTTACGGTTGATACCCGATTTGGTTCAGGTGACCTAATGAATTCCGGTGAATTCTTAGGATTTTATGTTCAATGGTAATGAACGCATTGAAAATAGATTTTCAGAAAACAAATCGGTTTGTAATTTGATCAAAATATTTTCTCGTTCACGCTCGAGTTTAGATATCATCGAATTCCATGAGTTTAAATTCTCAATATTTAAGGTCAATATCAAGGATTGAGTAATATCAGTCTTAAAAGCTGATTTTTGATCTTTAAGGAGATTATCCTTTCTGGGGATCTGATTCATTAGTCTTATAAGCTAATTTGCACGGTGCCCCCCATTGTACGAGACAGATCCTCTCATGGTTAGGATAAGTCTGACCACTTGGCGACCCTATTTGATGCTGAGGTCCGTGGATTTCCAGCTGATTTTCGAGAAAACTTTTCAAGGTTTTTCGTAGACTCTACAACTGGTCTGGACGACAACTTCCTGACCTAAATCAAGAAGCGCGTGTCTTTTTCTCGGAAGATTGTACTTCCTTATAAATTCTATTTATATTATAATAAACTGGGTAAAACTGATTAATATTGTCCAAAACAAAAGTATCTTCAATTATTTGTGCAAAAATATGTGATATATGTTCTAAATAACTTTTTTCCCACACTTGACTTTTATTTTTCTTTCTTTGCCTTTTTATTCTCTTCTATTCCATTTTAAATGAATTCAAGCGTTTTGGGTTGTTTCTCAATTTATGTCCTTTCTGAGGTAACAATAATTTCGGTGTTAACACCTAGTTTTATCGTTCATAAATATGTATAAACATGATTTTGAGTTCATTTATTTAAAAAAAAAAATTTAAAATTTTTTACTAGAAGTGGGTAGTCAGTATATAAGACTAGGGGCTGTTCTTTATTATCAAAGAGCACTAGATTCTAATACAACTACTGCGTTATTAGTAAATTTTAACGGTGGCTATTAAACCAAGTGTATAAGTCAAAAAATTTTAAAATCGAAAGAATTTAATCCCTTCCACACTTAAGATCTTGCAATGCCCTCATTTGCAAGAAATCAGTAGCAATTTAAATTATCGAGGGTGATTAGCGTAGAAAAATGATTAAATTTTACCGAAGTTTCCAAACATATTGTTGTTTGTGTTGAATGATAAATGGTGCACATCATTTTTTCATTCCTGCAGTTGTTATTTCACATATATTTTGCATCTTGTTGTCAAAATTAGTTACTTTTGCTGAACTTAATGCCAGTCTTTGAAAATGCGCTGTTTTACCCTGTTGTGTACATGAGATAAAATACATACAATACAAATATAAACATGCATGGTAATTTAAAATGGGTCTTAATATCCCACTTTCAAATTACAAAAATGAAATATTAGTACAAAATAATTAAAATGTTAAACATTACATAAAAATATCAAAATGTTATATGTTTAACATAAATAGATAAAAATAATAAAAGATAAGAAATCACCAATGGAACACTATTGATTTGGATGGGGTTCCAGTTCATATCATCGCTCGGGTTCCATAGTTGGTGATAGGTGTTCTGGTAGGCTTGGTTTGGGTCGTACAGGTCAAAGGGTGGTCGCATGTCTGGCTGATGTGGTGGATAAAAAGTAGGCTGAGTCGGGATGTAGTTATGTGGTACCTGATATGAGAGCTGGCTCATGATTTGGTGCTGATGAACTTACCAACTATCGTGTTGGCATCGCCTGGAAGTCTCATACTCATTCGCGGCTTGCCACTGCTCATACTGACGATGCCTATCCTCATTACTCATTTCCACCTCATCTATACGCTGGAAAATGTCAGTAAAACTATCCCTAATGACATCCCTGATGTCATCTTCTACCTCCATCACCTCATCCGAACTCCTCTCTACATGTGGATGGGTGCCATGATATGGTATTGGCATATTGTGTCTTCGTTTTAGTACCTTTGTACCCTGATATACCTGCAAACCTATAGTATCGGTTTGTTCCTCAACTACCATCATTAGACCCCCGTGTTCCCTATCTACACCTAAGTACTCTCCAATGAGAGTAAAAAAAATACCTCCTCCTATTATTCCCCCGTCCTGTATACCTTCCACAACTTTGGACAAATAATACCCAACACAGTAGGGAATATTAACAAAGCCTCTAGTGTCTCGAATGCACTTAAGGTAAAATAAATCGTTTAGAATCATTTTCTCCTTGTTTTTACCTCTTTGTGTTATTGAGTTAGCTAAAAATCTATGTATTATACGAAGCTCGGCTCTATTAATATCTAAATAGGAGTGTCTTCCACCCCGCGTAAACACATTAAAATTTGACATACGCCTCCATACGGCATTAGCGTCAAAATCTCTATCTACCCTATCAGCTTGATAAATTAAAGCTGTACAATCAGGTGATAATAATTCAGTGGGGGTGTAAATCTATAAAGCCCTGGCCATGTCTATCATAGACATCCTGTACATCCTACCTCCAAGTAAAAATCTAAGAAAAGTCTTATCGCCTAACCTATCTACATCCTTATTTAAGGCTATAGTAATCATTAGCTCAACACACCACTCCTTATATATAGGCCTACGAGTGGTAAATAAACTTTCTTAATCAGTAAAAGAAGAGATGTCATACCGTTGGATTAGATGCTGCCTAACTGAGTTAGCTAGGCTGGCCCTTACCAAAGGCTCCTAATCTATTACCCTTGGTACTTCTACATTTTTGGTCCAAAGCTTAAATTTGTTACTTTGGTACGTCGGGTAATCTCCCCAACTTCTATCAAACCTTAGATTGGGGTGTAACTCCTGTTCATGAATTCTTGAGTGTTCTATTACATGGTGAACGAGAAATATTACGTAGGTGGTAAAAAATTGTGGTTCTGGTTCATAGTATGGCACGTGTTGATCATAATGTTGTTGTTGTTGATCTTGTTGTTGCTCAGGTTCATGATATTGCATCTCTGGCTGTGGTTCCGGATCAGGTTGCCTAGACGATGATGATGCACCATCAGTATCGGTATTTCTCTGCAAAACACATTAAACACAAAATTTGTGCATCCAAATATGCATTAGTGTTAGCAAAATAATAAATTAAAATAATTACAATAACATGTTTAATCCATATTAAACTTATACTTATTTTCATATTTTTATCAATTCTACAATTTTTCAAATAAGCATATATGAAAATGTATACAAAGTTCATAAGCATTCAACTCAAATAACATGTCAAAATAATCATTACTAGCAATTTAACAAGTTTCAAATGGCAATTATATATCAAATTAATCAAGTTCATGATTTTTAGACTTAAAAAGTCCACGTTGATGCTCAAAAATCATGTTTAGGATCAAAGTTTGGTTAATTTAGCAACCTAAACATGTTACACTACTTAATTTAGCAATAATCCATAACAAAAATCGGCCACAACCTGTTTATATCAAAAAGTCCCAAATTGCTCAAGAACACAAACCCTAGATTTCTAATTTTTTTGAAGTTTAAGGCTTCAAATAATGACAAATAGCATCAATCTAGGTTATACATGCATAAAATATTAATAATTTAACTCTAATTATACTAGAAATTATCAAACTAAGATTATTGCAATTAATTGAAATTATCACAAAAATTAGGAAATTTAGGAGTTTAGGGGTGAAATTTTTACCTTTTTCCTTCCAAATCCAAGAAAAGACATGATTATAACGGATTATTGTGACAAATTTCGTGAATTTTGTTTGAAAAATGAAGATTTTTGGGTGATTTTTAGGAGTAAATCGAGTATGTATGTGTGTGTGTTTGTGAGAGACAGAGCAGTTCGCTGCCTTTATGATTCTGTCCAGGTTTTTGCCTCCATGCGATCGCATGGATCCCCCTTGCAAATCCCATGCGATCGCATGGGGTGGGGTATATTTTTTTTCATTTAACTTATAAAATAATTAATTAATTAATTTTAAAATTTTGTTTTCCTTTTTATGAGGTCGTTTCGGTACGTTGATCTAGTTCGTCCCTTGACAAAATTTTAAAAGTTTGTCTTTTTAAAGCGTTGTTTTAAAAGCTAAGGTTTTTAGATTTTTTTTTATGTTTTTGGCATACTTTAGATTAATAAAATTAAAAATAATGATAATAAAATTTCTCGTCCCGCCCTTGGGTAAAGTAATTTCGGTTCAACGACCTAGTTTTCAACTTACGACGAATTTTAAATATCAAATTTTTTAACTTAATGAAATAAAGTAAATTTTGGTTTTTTTAAATTCACACCAAACTTAAATTTAAAATGCATCAAATAAAATTTCATTAAAATACTAATATTTTTACAATCTTAGATTTGAAAATATAGTTATATATTAATTTTTTTTAAACAAGATAAAAATAAAAATAAAAATCTTTTTGGTCTTTTATCCCACTTTAATCAATCAAATATTAACAAAAATATACGTCCCTCTTTTTGGGTAAAGTAATTTCGGCTATATTACCTAGTTTTACTCCTGACGAATTTCTGAAATATTTTGAACTGATTGATTAAAGATATTTATACCTTATGAATAAACGGTAAATTTCGCAGTGATGTAAAATTTTTTTGTATGATATCAATAATTTCGGTTTCGCATACCTAATTTTATTGAATATCAATTTAATACTTTATAGCGAACGATTCAGCGTTTATTATCAAAAGGTTAAAAGCAATAAAATAAAAATAAAACTGTACATACTTACCTGTGAGATAGAATTCTCAGAGACCTGCTGTAGTCGACTCATAGGAGAGTCTTGTGATTTGGTTTTCCATAGCTACATAAGCGTAACCTCGATTTTTCAATAACTTTTCTTCTAAACATATGAACGGTCCTTCTCTGCATAGAGTAACAAATTCGGTATTTGAATATGTTTGATTGTTTGAACATTTCCCTTCGTGTGACCATTTTCCGCATTTATGACATCTTTCAAGGTGTCGTGCTCTTCTTTTTGTTGCGGATTTTGATTTTCCTTTACCAAAATGTGTCTTATGATGATTCTACCTGAGTTCTTTCCTTATTTCGTCCATTTTTCCTCTTATGAATGATACCATTTCACTCGGGAAGATGTTATTATTACGTTTAGTAATCATAGCGTGTAGTAGTAGACCATGATTCAGATCAAAGGAATTATTCATCTCGTAAAACCTAAAAGAAATAAAAATTCAGAATAGAGGGAGAAGACTAGTTCTTTAGGGTCTGCTAGGGAAAGACTATTCGGATTCCATTCTAGGAAACTACACGAAAACAGAACATCTAACTCTAACAGAAATTCATATTACCCTTAAAAAAATTCCAATCTTCCCACACTTAGTTAGCTGTGGTGTCGAAATTGTGATTAACTTAGTCTTCAACGTCCATTGGATTATCTATGTAATGTTTAACTATGTAACCATTAACCTTAAATTCAATCCCGTTTGAATTTATTAATTCTACTGTTCCGTATGGGAAAACTCTTTTGACTATGAATGGTCCAGACCATCTTGATTTCAATTTTCCAGGAAATAGCTTGAATCGTGAATTGAAAAGAAGAACTTTGTCTCCTTCTTTAAATTCTTTTGAACTTCTGATTCTTTTATCATGCCATTTCTTCGTTCTTTCCTTATAGATTAACGAATTTTCTAATGCTTCATGTCTTAATTCTTCTAATTCGTTTAGTTGACTTAACCGTAGACGTCCGGCTTCATGAAAATCAAGATTACATGTTTTCAAAGCCCAAAATGCTTTGTGCTCAATTTCTACTGGAAGGTGACATGCTTTTTCGTAAACAAGTTTAAAAGGTGTGGTTCCAATTGGAGTTTTGAAGGCTGTTCTAAAAGACCAGAGTGCATCCTCCAATTTCATGGACCATTCCTTCAGATTTGATCCTACGGTTTTCTCTAGAATACGTTTTAAAGCTCGGTTGGTATTTTCAACTTCTCCACTTGTTTGTGGATGATAAGCGGTTGAGATTTTATGAGTCACTCCATATCTTTTGAAAACTTTCTCAAGTTGATTATTACAAAAATGAGTACCCCGATCACTTATTAAAGCTTTCGGTGTTCCGAACCTTACAAAAAGACGTTTTAGGAAGTTGACTACAACTCGTGCATCGTTAGTTGGGAGAGCTTATGCTTTCGCCCATTTAGATACATAATCAATGGCAACGAGAATATAGAGATTATTATGAGATTTTGGAAATGGACCCGTAAAGTCAATACCCCAAACGTCAAATACTTCACATACTTGAATGACATTTTGTGGCATTTCATCACGTTGACTTATTTTTCTAGCCCTTTGACAAGCATCACAGGATTTACAAAGAAGGTGTGCGTCTTTGAAAATTGTAGGCCAGTAGAATCCAGCATCGTAGACTTTTCTTGCTGTGAGTTGAGACCCATAATGCCCTCATGTTGGTCCTGTGTGACAATGGTTTAAGATTTTACTAGCTTCATCTCCGAATACACATCGGCGTATTATTCCATCGGGACAACTTTTAAACAAATGTGGATCTTCCCAGAAATAGTGTTTTATATCACTAAAGAATTTCTTTCGTTTTTGGTACGACAATCCTTTTTCAGGGAATCCACATACTAAGTAGTTTGCATAGTCTGCAAACCATGGAATTTTATTATAATCGATCTTCAAAAGATATTCATCAGGAAAGTTATCTTGTATGGCCGATTCATTTAGAACTTCAAATTCAAGATTTTCAAGACGAGAAAGATGATCAGCTGCGAGATTTCCTGCTCCCTTTTTGTCTCGGATCTCAATATCGAACTCTTGTAAGAGTAAGATCCAATGGATTAATCATGGTTTGGCATCTTGTTTTGAAAATAGGTATCTAAGAGCAGAATGATCGTTATAGACCACCGTTTTAGCTAGAACGAGATATGAACGAAATTTGTCAAAAGCAAAGACAATAGCAAGGAGTTTTTTTTCAGTAGTTGTGTAATTCATTTGTGCTCCTTGTAACATCTTACTAGCGTAATAAATAGGTTGAAATCGTTTTTCAATCCTTTGTCCTAAAATGGCTCCCATTGCGAAATCACTTGCCTCACACATGAGTTCAAATGGTAAATTCCAATTTGGAGTTATCATGATCGGCGCATTAGTGAGTTTTTCTTTAAGAATATTAAAAGATTTGATGCATTCATCCGAAAAGATGAATGGAGCATCCCTTTCAAGGAGTTTATTCATAGGAGTGGCAATTTTAGAAAAATCTTTTATGAAACGTCGATAAAAACCGGCATGCCCTAGAAAACTCCTAACTCCTCTAACATTGGTGGGATGTGGAAGTTTAGCAATTACATCCACTTTAGCTCTATCCACTTCAATTTCTTCCTTTGAAATTTTATGACCAAGAACGATGCCTTCTTTAACCATGAAATGGCATTTCTCCCAATTAAGTACTAGATTTGATTGCTCGCATCTAATAAGAATTCGTTCAAGATTAACTAGACATGTTTCAAAAGTATCACCGAAGACTGAAAAGTCATCCATGAAAACTTCCATGCATTCTTCTATCATGTCGTGAAAAATCGCCATCATGCACCTTTGAAAGGTTGCAGGGGCGTTGCAAAGTCCAAATGGCATGCGTTTGTAAGCAAAAGTACCATAAGGGCATGTGAATGTGGTTTTCTCTTGGTCCTCGGGTGCTATTGGAATTTGAAAGTATTCGGAGAAACCGTCAAGAAAACAATAGTAACTATTCCCGGCTAATCTTTCCAACATTTGATCAATGAAAGGTAAGGGAGAGTGATCTTTTCTGGTGGCGTCATTTAATTTTCTATAATCAATACAGACACGCCATCCTGTTACAGTCCTAGTAGGAATAAGCTCATTTTTTTGATTTGTGATGACAGTCATGCCACCCTTCTTAGGTACGCATTGAACTGGACTTACCCATGGACTATCAGAGATTGGATAAATTAAACCTACATCTAGTAGTTTTATAATTTCTTTCTTAACAACATCTTGTATATTTGGATTTAGTCTTCGTTGGCGTTGCACATATGTTTTATGACCTTCTTCTATAAGGATTTTATGTGTGCAATACGAAGGACTTATGCCTTTAATGTCATGAATTTTCCATGCAATAGCTGGTTTATGAGCTTTTAGCATAGAAATGAGTTCAGATTTTTCATTTTTAGTAAGAGAAGATGATATTATTACATGTAATTCAGATTCACCATGTAAATAAGCGTATTCCAAATGGTTTGGAAGTGGCTTTAATTCTAATATCGGTGGCTCTTCTATCGATGATTTGTATCGATATCTGTCTTCCTCTTTTAGCATTTGAAGTTCTTCTGTTGTTGGTTCATAGTCATTAGTCATGAGTGCAGCTAACATTTCAGCTTCATCAATTGGTTCAGTTCCTTCTCCTAAAGAACATTCTCCCGTTCCTTGTAATTCTGAAAATTCTTCTAACAATTCTGCATGTGAATCTATAGTTTGAATACAATAACATGTATCATCTGCAGATTGCGATTGTTGCATGGCTCTATCAACGGAAAAGGCAACACTCTTGTCCTCTATACTTAGGGTCAGTTTCTTACCGAACACGTCTATTATTGCTTTAGCCGTGTTTAAGAATGGTCTTCCTAATATGAAAGGAACTCGAGAATCTTCTTCCATGTCCAGAATAACAAAATCTACTGGAAATACTAAAGTACCAACTTTAAATAGCATGTTCTCCATTATCCCTCTAGGATATTTTACTGATCGATCGGCTAGTTGTATGCTTATTCGTGTTGGTTTTAATTCTCCGAGGTCTATTTTAGCGTATAGTGAATACGGCATTAAATTTATACTAGCACCTAAGTCTGCCAATGCTTCTATTGAACTAAGACAACCCAGAAAACATGGAATTGTGAAACTTCCTGGATCTGATAATTTTTCTGGTAGTTTATTCAACAACACTGCAGAACAAGGTTTTGGTTGAGGATTAACATTATTGGCTTGAGCGTTGCCTTGTGCGGCAGTGAGTAACTGTTGGAATTGCTCGGTAGTCAACACGATATTGTTAACAGTAGGTGCAGCTGGACGAACCATGATGTTGCTACATAAGTGAACATAAGTCGGATAAGTTAACAAATTATAGTGTTGAGCAATTACAAGTATGAATAAGATAAAGTATTGATATCACATGATATAAATAAAACACTTTATATTATTAAGGAAGGAGGCATTAAATAAGCCTTTTTAATACACGATTCGGAAATAGGAATAGTTTAAGGCATAGCCTTTACATAGATGGAAAAATAGGAAAATAAACTAGGAAATGTCAAGATTGAAGTAGTCTTCATATCTCTTCTTCTCATCCTCAAACTGCTTCCTCACTTTCTCCATGTTATCCTTCACAAGTTTCTCTAGCCTTTCGGTTTGAGAATCGAGGGACTCTTTGATAATTTCCTTCAAGGTTTTGTTTTCTTTTTCTAGGTTGTTTAGACGCACTTCTATTCGAGCAACATGACGTCTACTAAACTCCCTATTCTTCTCACAACTACTCTGAAGGTTGATGATATCAGACTTCACCCTTACGTGTTCCATGTTATTACAAAATAATGGACTGGTAGCAGGTTCTGGTTGCTTCCTCTTTAGAGTTGAGGTTTCAAATGATTCTTCAATAGGCTCTTCTTCAGGTTCGTAATTTGAGAAGTCACTGTCGTAGTTAGGGAGGTTTTGAAGAGCATCCCATTCAGGAGTACTCATCGGTTTATGTACCAATGAGTGAAAAGAGCTAGAGTCAGCAGAATCAGCAGGGCTTTCTCCTTCGCTTTCAGATCCTTGAGTTGGGTGAGATTCAGGAGAAGCAGGTAGAGTATCCGGACTATAGTTTGGTGAGCAAGGAAGACCAAAGCCATAAGGTGGACTTTGGACTGGTTTTTCAGTGGAAGACCCTTTAGTATCTTCTTCGGTTGGCTTGATGAGAGTTGGTTTATTAATGCTTGAGCTTGACATCCTATCATTAGGAAAGAGCCTTTGATTAGAATCTTTGAGTCAAGTTTAGTAAAGCATAAGTGTTAAGATTATAGGGCAATCCTAAGTGCTTTAAAGTCTAAGGCATGAAAGGTTATAGTTTCCTAGATTGCTAAGGCACCCTAGCTAGCAAATAAGGCACACATAAAGATGCAATCCTGGTTCTCTATAACACCCTGGTTTGCTCTGATACCAATCTATCATACCTCCAGTTAAGGCCTGGGTGAAATGTGACTTAATACCACACAAACCAACATATTATAATAAACGAGAACAATACTAAATGATAAAATCAAACTTTATTGAGAGTACGCAGTGGAAAATAAAATGTCGTTACAAAGGAATAAAGTAAATGTTTATATGTAATAGTGATAAATGCAATATCTCTTGATCCTATGTCCAAGTAGCATCACAAAAGCAGTAGATAAATAACTTGATCAAACAGCACCTGTGACAAAACATGCTAAAGTGTCAACCAAAAAGGTTGAGTGAAGTTCATAGGTTTAACAAACAAGTTTGACCGTTGTTTTAGACCATAAGATTTAGTTTGTAAAGTTGATCTCCCGCAGGATCAAAAAGTTATGCCAAGGCGTGATATTTAGATTAAACGTTCAACTTTGCCCCAATGACAAGTTGTGTCTGTCCTTGTCGGTTTAATTTCATTATTAAGTAATACAAAGACTTAGTCAAATGTATCGGGGACATTACTCCCAATAGGCCTGCCCCCAATAATTAAGCATGCAATCAACGAGCAATTAAAAATATCATTGTAGGGACTTAGTCGGACATAGCCGGGTATAGCATAGTTTTAGCAGTTGGTACTTGTGTCTAAAGTGTAAAATGTAAAAACAGCATGTGTCTCACCCCAATAAAGTAAGTAAGTTTGCTAGCAATAAAGAGTGGGGCTATGAGTTCACCTTAGTAAGCAGAGAGAGATGACGATTATTCCTTGGAATAGAAAGTTGGTACGAACAGAAAATTAACCTATTGACATTTAAGAGTATAAGTATTTTTGCCCATGTTTAAGTAAATGTTTAAGTATGATAGTGTTTTAAGTATAGTTCGTTTTCCTTTTCTAGTAAGTTTCTATTTTTAGAAAGTTTCCACTTTTAGTAGGTTCCTTATTTTAGTAAGTTTCTATAACTAGAAAGTTTCTACTTTTAAGAGTGTTTTCCATTTTAGGATACTTGCCGTATTAGATAAGCTTCCAATCACCCCTTTCCCTTCGAATGGCCATTTCAGGTCTAGGGGCTTGAGCTATAGGACCCTTTAAATCGGAAAATCCAAACCCTTCCACATAGAGTTTCATAGAAACCATTCGTCAAGAAAGTTCGAAGATCTATACATCTCTAATACATATCCCGAAATATTTTTATGTGTTATAATATAAGTAGTAGGTTATAGGTGTTAGTAATAGTAATAGTGTATACATGTTAATTAATAGTATAAGTAGTATTAGGGTTTCATTAATTAGGGTTAGTTAATTAAAGTAGTATTTAATAACTAGGGTTTAGTAATTAATGTCCTAGGGTTTAATAAATTAGGGTTTAGTAAATTAGGGTTTTATTTAATGTAGTAATGATTAGGTAATGATTAGAGTTTTAATAATTAAAGTGGTATTAAATAATTAGGGTTAGTTTTAATGAATTAGGGTTTTAAGTAATTAGGGTTACATATATATATATATATATATATATATATATAATTCGTATATATGTATATATATATATAAAATATTTTTTTTCATGTATATATATGTATATGTATATATATTTATTTTGTTTCCTAAATTAACCATAAACAAATCTTTCATGTAATAACCTAGGGTTTAAAGATCAAAGTTTCATTTTTCCCTTTTTTTCTTCCTCTTGGTCTACTTACATACATACAAATATATATTATTATTTTTCATGTATATATAGATCTAGGTGTGTTTATGTATATATTTATGAATAAACAAGTTTATAACATGAATTAAAGATAAAAAATTATGTAAACAAGTTAGGGTTTATGTTATTCCCTTGAAGATTCAAGATGATTAACAAAGAAGTGATGAACACGATGAAGATTGAAGATCAAAGCCTTGAAAAAATTGAAGAACTCCTTGAAGATTCTTGAAGAACACGAAGAACGCGAAGAACACTTGAAGATCACCTTGAAGATTGATGATGATTTCGATGGGTGGTGGTGGTGATTTCAGTTTTGGGAGCCGAAATAGGGAGAGAGGGAGAGAGATTTAGGAGAGAGAATTGTTTTTGTGATTTGGTACATTGAAAAGGTTTAGGTTAGGCCTCTATTTATAGGAGTGTTAGGATTATTCTAGAGTTAGGGTTTAATAAGGAATTACTTAGGGAACAAGTTAGCTTGAAGAGGGGGTTAGGGTTGTTGGTTTGGGCCGAAAATTAGAGGGGTAGAAGGGTAATTTTACCCCTTCCAAAAATCGGCTAGGGTTTTATGGGCTAGGGTTTAACTTTTTCACTTTAGACTTTGCACTTTAATTTGGCTTAAATGGTTCCTTAATTATCCAAGTTTAAATATTTTAAGTACGCAAGTTTTAAAGTTATTTATTTATTCACAACAGTTAATAAGTCCTTTATTATTTTTTATCTTTTATTAACTTGTCGTTTACAAAGTTAATCATTATATTTTATAATTCTTAACGCTTAATAATTATTGATTAAAGTTTAATTATTAAGTTTAATAATATAGTTGGGCATTTAATAAGGAAAAGTATAAAATGGAAAAATGAGAAATATAGAATGGAAAAATGAGGGTAGTTATAGTACCTCCCCGTTATTGAAAACATCATCCTTAATTTTTTAGGTAGATTCCTCGTTTGTATCAGCAGTTGAGAAGAGATGGGGATATTTCCGTTTCATGTGGTCTTTGCGTTCCCAGGTATATTCGGGGCCTCTACGCGAATTCCAACGAACTTTAACGATAGGTATGTTGCTTTTACACATTTGCTTGACCTCTCCTTCTATAATTTCTATAGGTTCTTCAACGAAGTGCATTTGTTCATCAATGGAAACATCATCCCGAGGAATAACAAGTTTGTCATCAGCAAGACACCGTTTAAGATTTGAGACATGAAACACATCATGTACTTGACTGAGTTCGGTTGGTAGTTCTAATCGGTACGCCACGGGTCCGACTCTTTGATTAACTGTGAAAGGTCCAACATATCGTGGACTGAGTTTGCTTAGTTTACTGAAACGGACAACACCTTTCCAAGGGGATACTTTCAACATGACTTTATCTCCAACTTGAAATTCTGTATCCTTTCATTTCTTGTCGGCATAGCTCTTTTGTCGGCTACGAGCAGTTTCTAATCGTTGCCTAATCTGAACGATCTTTTCGGTAGTTTCGTGAATGATTTCAGGACCAGTTAAATGTCTGTCCTCGAGTTTGTCCCAACACAAAGGAGATCTACACTTCCGTCCATATAAAGCTTCACAAGGTGCAACTTTAATGCTAGAGTGATAACTGTTATTGTAAGAAAATTCAACCAAATGTAGATGTCTATCCCATCCTTTATCATAATCTATTGCATAAGCACGTAGCATATCTTCCATGGTTTGAATAGTTCGTTCACTTTGACCATCAGTTTGCGGATGATATGTTGTACTCATGTCGAGTTGAGTTCCAAGAGCAGATTGTAAGGTATTCCAGAATCTGGATACGAATCGACTGTCGCGATCAGAAATAATCGAGATAGGAACACCATGATGTGAGACAATTTCTTTAATATAAAGTTGCGATAATCTCTCCATCTTATCGGTTTCCTTGATCGGTATGAAATGCGCAGATTTAGTAAGGCGATCAACTACGACCCAAATAGTATCGTTACCGTTCGAAGTCTTAGGTAACTTAGTAACGAAGTTCATAGTGATACATTCCCACTTCCACTGCAGAATATCAGGTTGTGTCAACAGACCAGAAGGCTTTTGATGTTCGGCCTTGACCTTCAAACAAGTGAGACACTTACTAACATAAGTAGCAATTTCGGCTTTCATGTTACGCCACCAGTAGAATTCCTTCACATCGTGATACATCTTATTGGAACCGGGATGAATAGAATATCTAGTCTTATGAGCTTCATCCAAGACTAGTTCACGGAGATTACCGAAGCGAGGAACCCAAATTCTGTTGCCAAAGTACCGTGTACCATTAGCTTTCACTTGAAGTTGGTTCTCAAAACCTATAGGTCCTTCAACTTTGATAAGTGTCGGTTTAATAGCTTCCAATTGAGCTTCACAGATTTGTGATATAAGATTCGAATTGATTTTCAGGTTCAAAGCACGAACACGTTTAACATCATCTTTCCGACTAAGGGCATCGGCAACTACATTCGCCTTGCCAGGATGATATTTCAGCTCACAGTGATAATCGTTCAATAACTCGAGCTATCGGCTTTGCCTCTGTGAGAGATAGAGAGTAGAGAAAAGATGTAAAACATTCGTCCGAAAATGCTGAAATTTATAGATGTGGCCAGGTATCTGCTGCCATGCGATCGCATGACATTTGTGCCTTCTGGCCATGCGATCGCATGGCCTAGGAATCCAGCTCACAAATGTTTGTTTGCTAGTTTGCCGACGGTTTATATATAATATAATATATATATAATTTTAAGAATTAATTATATATTATATTATATTCGTGTGCATAGTTGACTTGTAATTTTTAGTCCGTTGCGTCGAGCATTGAGAGTTGACTCTGGTCCCGGTTCCGGATTTTTGAACGTCCTTTCGTACTATTTAATATCTTGAACTTTGCGTTTTGCGGCTCGTACTCTTGTAATTTTGAGACGTTTCTCATCAATAATTTGAACCACTTTGATTGTACTTTGTACTTTTGAACTTTTTGGTCGTTTGCGTCTTCAATTCGTCGAATCTGTCTTTTGTCTTCACCTTTTATTATTTAAACGAATATCACTTGTAAATAGAACAATTGCAACTAAAAGCTTGTCTTTCTTGAGGGATAATGCTATGAAATATATGTTCGTTTTTAGCATTATCAAATATTCCCACACTTGAGCGTTGCTTGTCCTCAAGCAATATAGTCTTGAAATAAAAATACTAGAATCACTTCTTTATTCTTCACACTTTGTACATCAGTGATTTTAATTTGGCGGTATAAACAATGATAGTAACGTTGTGGTTTACAGTCCCACATGACTATGAAAATTTAGATCCTTAAGGAAATTGGATCATTATGAAAATATCTGATCTTTTGAAAATTAAATCTAGCTTTTACCCTAGATAAGTTTTCCGGAATAACCCTTCACCGGTGTTTGCAGATTGTTTTTGTGGGTTTTGTGGGTTTCAGATTTGAAAATTTTAGCTCAAAACTTGCAGTTTTGTGTCACCCACTTGCTAACCTTGTATTAGGAAAGCAACACGTCCAGTATACTTGTTCCGTATATTACCTTTCGGTAAACTACCATCCGGTTGTAAAGGAAAGCGTTGAACAAGCAACTGTTAAGGCAATGTCCCGTGACATGCTTTTAATTATGGTCTATATCGTGTCGGATGCAATTACTATCCTTTGTAGGAGCAATAGTAAAGATCACCCTATAGTTTTTCGGTCTGGCACAAGGTCCTGTCTTCGACCATACTATGCAACCACCGTTCTTACGGTTGACACCCGATTTGGTTCAGGTGACCTAATGAATTCCAGGTGAATTCCTAGGATTTTACGTTCAATGATAATGAACGCATTGAAAATAGGGTTTTCAGAAAACAAATCGGTTTGTAATTTGATCAAAATATTTTCTTGTTCAAGCTCGAGTTTAGATATCATTGAATTCCATGAGTTTGAATTCTCAATCTTTAAGGTCAATCTCAAGGATTGAGTAATATCAGTCTTAAAAGTTGATTTTTGATCTTTAAGGAGATTATCCTTTCTGGGGATCTGATTCATTAGTCTTATAAGCTAATTTGCACGGTGCCCCCCATTCTACGAGACAGATCCTCTCATGGTTAGGATAAGTCTGACCACTTGGCGACCCTGTTTGATGCTGATGTCCGTGGATTTCCAGCTGATTTTCGAGAAAACTTTTCAAGGTTTTTCGTAGACTCTACAACTGGTCTGGACGACAACTTCCTGACCTAAATCAAGATGCGCGTTTCTTTTTTCTTTCGGAAGACTTTACTTCCTTTTAAATTTCATTTATATTACAATAAACTGGGTAAAACTGATTAAAATTGTCCAAAACAAAAGTATCTTCAATTATTTGTACAAAAATATGTGACATATGTTCTAAATAACTTGGTAAATTTTTCCCACAATTAGCTTTTATTTTCCTTTCTTTACCTTTTTATTGTCCTCTATTCCATTTTAAATGAATTCTAACATTTTGGGTTGTTTCTCAATTTATGTCCTTTCCGAGGTAACAATAATTTCGGTGTTAACACCTAGTTTTATCATTCATAAATTTGTATAAACATGATTTTGAATTCATTTAGTTGAAAATTTTGAAAAATTTCACTAGAATCGTGTAGTCAATATATAAGACTAGGGTTGTTCTTTATTATCAGAGAGCACTAGATTCTAATACAACTACTGCGTTACTAGTATTTTTAATGTTAACCAAGTGTTTAAGTTTAAAATTTTAAAAATCTGAAAGAATTTAACCCCTTCACACACTTAAGATCTTGCAATGCCCTCATTTGCAAGAAATCAGTAACAATTTAAATTATTGAGGGTGATTAGTGTAGGAAAAATAATTAAATTTTACCAAAGTTTCCAAACATATTGGCGTTTGTTTGTTGAATGATAAATGGTGCACATCATTTGTTTATTCCGTCTTGTTGTTACATCACATTTGTTTTTCGTTTTGTCATCAAAATTAGTAGCTTTTGCTGAACTTAATGCCAGTCTTTGAAAATGCGTTGTTTTGCCCTGTTGTGTACAATTGACAATATACATACATACAAATAATAACATGCATGGTAATTTGAAATGGGACTTAACATCCCAATTTCAAATCAAATATGAAATATTAGTATAACATAATAAAAATGTTAAAACTTACATAAAAGTATCATAATATTATATGTTTAAACATAAATAAATAAATAAAAATAATAAAAAGATAAAAATCATAGATATCACCAACGAAACTATATCAATCTGGATAGGGGTTCTAGTTCATGTCGTCGGGCGGGTTTAATGATTGGTTATAGGTGTACTGATAGGCCTGGTTAGGGTCGTAGAGAGTAAATGGTGGTCGCATATCGGGCTGGTGTGGAGGAAAGTAAGAGGGTCGGGTTGGACGTAGTTATTTGGTACCTGTGGTGATAGCTGGCTCGTGATCTGATGCTGATGATAGTGCCATCTATCATGCTATCGTTGCCTGGAATGCTCGTATACATTCTCGGCTTACCACTGCTGGTACCGACTATGTCTATCCTGGTTTGTCATTTCTACCTCATCTATACGCTGGTAGACGTCAGTCATAGCCTCCCTAATGACATCCCTAATGTCATCCGGTTCCTCCATTTCCTTATCTGAACCTCTCTCTACCTGTGGATGACGACCATCATATGGTATTGCCTGATTGCGTCTACTTTTTAATACCTTAGCACCCTGATAGACCTTCAATCCTAAAGTATCAACCTGTTCCCTACACACCATCAATGGACCCCCTTGGTCCCTATCTACACCCAAATACTCTCCAATGAGAGTAACAAAAATACCTCCTCCTATTATTCCCCCGTCTTGTATTCCTGCTACCATTTTGGACAGATAAAAACCAACACAGTAGGGGATATTAACAAAGCTTCTAGGGTTTCGAATACACTTAAGGTAAAATAAGTCGTGTAAGGTCATTTTCTCCTTGTTTTTACCTCTTTGTGTAATCGAATTAGCTAAAATTCTATGTATAATACGTAGCTCTGCTTTGTTAATATCTAAATAGGAGTGTCTTCCTCCCAGTGTAAAAACATTATAATCTGACATACGCCTCCAGATGGCGTCCGCGTCAAAATTCCTATCTACCCGCTCCCCATGATAAATCAAATTTGTACAATCGGGTAGTAGTAATTCACCAGGAGTGTAAATCTGTAAAGCCCTGGCCATGTCCAGCATGGACATCCTGTACATCCTACGGCCAAGTAAAAATCTAAGAAAACTTCTATCATCTAACCTAACTACATCCGCATTAAGTGATATAGTACTCATAAGCTCAACACACCACTCTTTATATACAGGCCTACGAATAGTGAATAAACGTTCCCAATCGGGAAAAGAAGAGCTGCCTTACCTTTGGATCAGATGCTGTCTAACTGAGTTAACTAGTTGGACCCTTTCCAAAGGCTCCCAATCGATTACCCTCGGCACTTCTACATTTTTCGTTACTAGTTTAAATTTGTTACTTTGGTACGTCGGGTAATCTCTCCAGCTTCGATCAAATCTCAAATTAGGATGCAACTGTTCTTCATGAATCGTTGGGTGTTCTACTATCGGATGAATCAGAAAAATTACGTAGCCATTAACATATTCTTGTTGCGGATCATAGTATGGTACGTGTTGATCAGGTTGTTGTTGTTCCTGTTGTTGCTCCGGTTCATATTGCATTTCTGGTTCAGGTTGTGGAGCAGGTTGTCTAGATGATGATGATGCACCATCAGTATCGGTAAATTTCTGCAAAACACATTAAACACAAAATTTGTGCATCCAAATATGCATTAGTGTTAGCAAAATAACAACTTGAAACAATTACAATAACATGTTTAATCAAAATTAAACTTATATACATTTTCACAATTTTAACAATTCTACACTTTTTCAAATAAGCATATATGAAAATGTTTACAAAGTTCATAAGCATTCAACTCAAATAACATGTTAAAATAACCATTACTAGCAATTAAACAAGTTTCAAATGGCATTTATATCAATTTAATCAAGTTCATGAATTTTAGACCTAAAAAGTCCACTTTAATTCTCAAAAATCATGTTTAGGATCAAAGTTTGGATCATTTAGCTACCTAAACATGTTACACTACTTAATTTAGTAATAATTCATGAGAAAAATCGGCCATAACCTGTTTATATCAAAAAGCTCCAAATTACTCAAGAACACAAACCATAGATTTCTAAAAATTTTGAAGTTTTTGGCTTCAAATCATGTTAAATAGCATCAATCTAGGTTATACATGCATAATATACTAACAATTTAACTCTAATTACACTAGAAATTAACAAAATCAAATTAGGTAAATTATAGCTCAAGAACACTAAAAATTAAATTTAAAGAGGTTTAGGGGTGTAATTGTTACCTTCTTTGAAAAACTTCTGAACAATTTCATGATTAGAGCGGATTATAGCAAGAAATATGGTTGAATTTGGTGAAAAATTTCGAATTTTTGAGAGGTTTTTGGGTTATGTTCGTGTATTGTGTGTGTGTGTTTGTGAAAGGTAGCAGAGACTCGCTGAGTTTTTGATCCTATCCAGTATTTTGCCTCCATGCGATCGCATGGAGGTGTAGTGTAAATCCCATGCGATCGCATGGGTCTCGGGGTTTTTTTTTGTTTTTTTTGTTTTTGGCATACTTTAATTCAATAAGATTAAAAATAATGATAATAAAAGTTCTCGTCCCGCCCTCGGGTAAAGCAATTTCGGTTCAACGACCTAGTTTTCAACTCACGACGAATTTTTAAAAAAACATATTTTTAACTTAGTGAAATAAAGTAAATTTTTGTTTTTAAATTCACACCAAACTTAAATTTAAAATGCATAAAATTAAAAATTCATATAAATATCATTAATATTTTTATACATCCAAACTTATATTAAAAATATTAATTTTTCAAATATATACAAACTTAAATATATTGATTTTAAAAAGTTTACAATATTAATTTAATATTTATATATTAATTTTAAAAACAAGGTAAAAATTAAAATTAAAAATCTTTTTGGTCTTTTTATCCCACTTTAATCAATCAAATATTAACAAAAATATACGCCCCTCTTTTCGGTAAAGTAATTTCGGCTATAATACCTAGTTTTACTCCTGACGAATTTCTGAAATATTTTGGGTTGATTGATTAAAGATATTTATACATTAAGTATAAACGGTAAATTTCGCAGTGATTTAATAAATTTTTGTATGATATCAATAATTACGGTTACGCATACATAATTTTATTGAATATCAATTTAATACTTTATAGCGAACGATTCAGCGTTTATTATCAAAAGGTTAAAAGCAATAAAAATAAAAACTGTACATACTTACCTATGAGAAAGTATTCTCAGACACCTGCTTTAGCCGACTCATAAGAGAGTCGTGTGATTTGGTTCTCCATAGCTACGTAAGCGTAACCTCGATTCTTCAATATCTTTTCTTCTAAACATATAAACGGTCCTTCTCTGCATAGAGTAACAAATTAGGTATTTGAATATGTTTGATTGTTCGAACATTTACCTTTATGTGACCATTTTCCGCATTTATGACATCTTTCAAGGTGTCGTGCTCTTCTTTTTGTTGCGAATTTTGGTTTGCCTTTACCAAAATGTATCTTATGATGATCTTTCTTGAGTTCTTTTCTTACTCCGTCCATTTTGCTTCTTATGAATGATACCAATTCACTCGGAAGGGTGTCATTATTACGTTTAGTAATCATAACATGTAGCATTAGACCATGGTTCAGATCAAAAGAATTCTTCATCTCGTAAAACCTAAAAAAAATAAAAATTCAGAATGGGGGGAGAAGACTAGTTCGTTAGGGTCTGCTAGGGAAAGACCATTCGGATTCCATTCTCGAAAACTACACGAAAATAAAATATCTAACTCTAACAGAAATATATATAACCCTAAAAAGATTCGAACCTTCCCACACTTAGTTAGCTGTGGTGTCGAAATTGTGATTAACTTCATCTTCAACTTCCATTGGATTATTTATGTAATGTTTAACTCTGTGACCATTAACTTTAAATTCAACTCCATTTGAATTTATTAACTCTATTATTCCGTACGGGAAAACTCTTTTGACTATGAATGGTCCAGACCATCTTGATTTCAATTTTCCAGGAAATAGCTTGAATCGTGAATTGAAAAGAAGAACTATGTCTCCTTCTTTAAATTCTTTTGAACTTCTGATTCTTTTATCATGACATTTCTTCGTTCTTTCCTTATAGATAAACGAATTTTCGTATGCTTCATGTCTTAATTCTTCTAATTCGTTTAATTGACTTAATCGTAGATGTCCGGCTTAAATCAAGATTACATGTCTTCAAAGCCCAAAATGCTTTATGTTCAATTTCTACTGGAAGGTGACATGCTTTTCCGTAAACGAGTTTAAAAGGTGTTGTTCCAATTAGAGTTTTGTAGGCTGTTTTAAAAGCCCAGAGTGCATCCTCCAATTTTATGGACCATTCTTTCGGATTTGATCCTACGATTTTCTCTAGAATATGTTTTAATGCTCGGTTGGTATTTTCAACTTGTCCACTTGTCTGTAGATGATAAGCGGCTGAGATTTTATGATTTACTCCATATCTTTTGAGAACTTTCTCAAGTTGATTATTACAAAAATGAGTACCCCGATCACTTATTAAAGCTTTCGGTGTTCCAAACCTTGCAAAAAGACGTTTTAAAAAATTAACTACAACTCGTGCATCGTTAGTCGGGAGAGCTTGTGCTTCCGTCCATTTAGATACATAATCAATGGCAACGAGAATATAGAGATTATTATGAGATTTTGGAAATGGACCCATAAAGTCAATACCCCAAACGTCAAATACTTCACATACTTGAATGATATTTTGTGGCAATTCATCACGTTGACTTATTTTTCCGGCCCTTTAACAAGCATCACAGGATTTGCAAAGAAGGTGTGTGTCTTTGAAAATTGTAGGCCAATAGAATCCAGCATCGTAGACTTTTCTTCCTGTAAGTTGAGGCCCATAATGCCCTCCTGTTGGTTCTGTGTGATAATGGTTTAAGATTTGACTGGCTTCATCCCCGAATACGCATCGGCGTATTATTCCATCGGGACAACTTTTAAACAAATGTGGATCTTCCCAAAAATAGTGTTTTATATCACTAAAGAATTTCTTTCGTTTTTGGTACGACAACCCTTTTTCAAGGAATCCACATACTAAATAGTTTGCATAGTCTGCAAACCATGGAATTTCATTATAATCTATCTTCAATAGATATTCATCAGGAGAGTTGTCTTGTATGGCCGATTCATTTAGAACTTCTAATTCAGGATTTTCAAGACGAGAAAGATGATCAGCGGCGAGATTTTCTGCTCCCTTTTTGTCTCGGATCTCAATATCGAACTCTTGTAAGAGTAAGATCCAATGGATTAATCGTAGTTTAGCATCTTGTTTTGAAAATAGGTATCTAAGATCAGAATGGTCGGTATAGACCACCGTTTTAGCTAGAACGAGATATGAACGAAATTTGTCAAAAGCAAAGACAATAGCAAGGAGTTCTTTTTCAGTAGTTGTGTAGTTTGTTTGTGCTCCTTGTAACGTCTTACTAGCGTAATAAATAGGTTGAAATCATATTTCAATCCTTTGTCCTAAAACGGCTCCCATTGCAAAATCACTTGCATCGCACATGAGTTCAAATGGTAGATTCCAATTTGGAGTTATCATGATCGACGCATTAGTGAGTTTTTCTTTAAGAATATTAAAAGATTTGATGTATTCATCTAAAAATATGAATGGAGCATCCTTTTCTAGGAGTTTATTCATAGGAGTGGCAATTTTAGAAAAAAATCTTTTATGAAATGTCGGTAAAAACCGGCATGCCCTAGAAAACTCCTAACTCCTCTAACATTGGTGAGATGTGGAAGTTTAGCAATTACATCTACTTTAGCTCTATCCACTTCAATTCCTTCCTTTGAAATTTTATGACCAAGAACGATGCCTTCTTTAACCATGAAGTGGCATTTCTCCCAATTAAGTACTAGATTTGATTGTTCCATCTAATAAGCATTCGTTCAAGATTAACTAGACATGTTTCAAAAGTATCAACGAAGACTGAAAAGTCATCCATGAAAACTTCCATGCATTCTTCTATCATGTCGTGAAAAATCGCCATCATGCACCTTTGAAAGGTTGCAGGGGCGTTGCAAAGTCCAAATGGCATGCGTTTGTAAGCAAAAGTACCATAAGGGCACGTGAATGTGGTTTTCTCTTGATCCTCAGGTGCTATTGGAATTTGAAAATATCCGAAAAAACCGTCAAAAAACAATAGTAACTATTTCCGGCTATTCTTTCCAACATTTGATCAATGAAAGGTAAGGGAAAGTGATCTTCTCTGGTGGCGTCATTTAATTTTCTATAATCAATACAGACATGCCATCCTGTTATAGTCCTAGTAGGAATAAGCTCATTTTTTCATTTGTTATGACAGTCATGCCACCCTTCTTAGGTACGCATTGAACTGGGCTTACCCATGGACTATCAGAGATTGGATAAATTAAACCTGCATCGAGCAGTTTAATAATTTCTTTCTTAACAACATCTTGCATATTAGGATTTAGTCTTCGTTGGCGTTGCACATACGTTTTATGACCTTCTTCCATAAGGATTTTATGTGTGCAATACGAAGGACTTATGCCTTTAATATCATGAATCTTCCATGCAATAGCTGGTTTATGAGCTTTTAGCACAGAAATAAGTTGTGATTTTTTATTTTCAGTAAGAGAAGACGATATTATTACAGGTAATTCAGATTCACCATGTAAATAAGCATATTCCAAATGGTTTGGAAGTGGCTTTAGCTCTAATGTCGGTGGTTCTTCTATCGATGATTTGTATCGATATCTGTCTTCTTCTTTTAGCATTTGAATTTCTTCTGTTGTTGGTTCATATCCAATAGCCATAAGTGCGGCTAACATTTCAGCTTCATTAATTGGTTCATTTCCTTCTCCTAAAGAACATTCTCATGTTCCTTGTAATTCTGGAAATTCTTCTAACAATTCTGCATGTGAATCTATGGTTTGAATATAATAACATGTATCATCTGTAGATTGCGGTTGTTGCATGGCTCTATCAACAGAAAAGGTAACACTCTCGTCCTCTATACTTAGGGTCAGTTTCTTACCAAACACGTCTATTATTGCTTTAGCCGTGTTTAAGAATGGTCTTCCTAATATGAGAGGAACTCGAGAATCTTCTTCCATATCCAGAATAACAAAATCTACTGAAAATACTAAAGTACCAACTTTAACTAGCATGTTCTCCATTATCCCTCTAGGATATTTTACTGATCGATCGGCTAATTGTATACTTATTCATGTTGGTTTCAATTCTCCAAGGTCTAGTTTAGCGTATAATGAATACGAAATTAAATTTATACTAGCACCTAAGTCTGCCAATGCTTCTATTGAACTAAGACTACCCAGAAAACATGGAATTATGAAACTTCCTGGATCTGAGAGTTTTTCTGGTATCTTATTCAACAATACTGCAGAACAATTAGCATTCATAGTAACAGCCAAGAGTTCTTCCATTTTCTTTCTACTTGTGATTAGATCTTTCAGAAATTTAGCATATCTAGGCATTCCTGAAATCACATCAATGAAAGGAAGATTTACATTTATTTGTTTAAACATATCCAAGAATTTTGATTGTTCGGCTTCAAGTCTTTCTTTTCTCATTTTACTCGGGTAAGGAAGTGGTGGTTGGTATGGTTTAACATAAGGTTTAGCCTTAACTGTGTTATCTTCATTAACCTTTTCAACTACCGGTTCTGTTTCCTTATCTTGCTCAGGTTGTGGTCCTTGTGGAGTAGGAATAGCGTCATCAGAAATTACAGGTATTTCAGGTGGTTTGAGTGTAATACCACTTCTCGTGGTAATGGCTTTAACTGTTTCATTCCGGGGGTTAGCATTTGTATCACTAGGTAAACTTCCCGGTTTTCTTTCACCTATCAACCTTGCTAGGTTACTTACTTCTTGTTCCAAATTTTGAATAGAAGCTTGTTGATTTCTAAATGCTTGAGCATTTTGTTCATTGGTTTGTTTCTGAGATGTGAACAACTGCGTTTGAGATCCAACTAGCTTTGACATCATATCTTCTAAATTTGGCTTTTTATCATCGGTTTGTGGTGGTTTGTTTTGAAAAATAGGTCTTTGCTGATTGTAAGTATTGTTGGATACTTGTTGATTGCTAGGACTTTGTTAGTTGTTGTATGGAACATTTCGGTTATAATTCTGGTTTTGATTGTAGATTGGTCTTGGTGGTTGATAATTATTCTGATAATTATTTCCAGGCCTTTGGTTCATGTATGAAACATTCTCTCTTTGTTCCATTGTTTGTTCAATACTGAGACAATCTTTTGTTAAATGTGGTCCTCCACACTACTCACAACTAATTCGTATTGAGTGAATATTTGTAGTCATCTTTTCCATTTGTCTCTCGACAGCATCTATCTTTGCGGAAATGGAATCAAAGTCATGGCTAGAATCGGCTCTAGCTGCTTTAGATGATCTACCGATATCTTTTTATTGGTGCCACTCATGTGAGTGGGAAGCGGTGTTATCAATAATTTTGTAAGCTTCAGTTGCTATTTTCTTCATAATGGAACCACCAGCTGCTATATCGATGTCTTTTCTTGTAGTGATGTCGCATCCTTGGTAGAATATTTGTACTATTTGATAAGTGTCAAAACCATGTTGCGGACATCCTCTCAATAACTTTCCAAATCTTGTCCACGCCTCATATAAAGTTTCATTTGGCTTTTGTGTGAACGTAACTATTTCTCCTTGAAGTCTAACGGCTTTATATGCCGGAAAGAATTGTTTAAGAAATTTTTCAACTAAAACATCCCATGTATCAATCGCCCCTTCAGGTAACGATTCTAACCAATCTTTGGCTTCTCCCTTTAAAGTCCAGGGAAATAACATGAGATATATCTGTTCATCTTCCACTTCTCGGATTTTAAATAGAGTACAAATCCTATTAAAGGTATGAAGATGTTCATTTGGATCTTCCTTCGTTGCACCACTAAATTGGCATTGATTAGTTACCATGTGTAGGATTTGTCCTTTGATTTCATAATCTGGAGCATTAATGTCTGGTTGAGTAATTGCATGACCTTGGCCAGTGCGTTTAGCTCTCATTCGGTCTTCCATACTTAGAGGTTCCAGATTTTCCATGATTGAATTTATTGAATCTGAATCACCAGAAGATTCTGATTTAATGGTTTGTTCCTCGACAATCTCTATTTGAATGATTGGTGGTTTCAGAGGAAAGATTAATGGTTCAGGATCTCTGAATTGTCCCTGAATATCCTCCTGATTCTCAATTGTGAGGTCGGGTTCAAAAAATGGATTATCGGAAATTTGAATTGGAGTACTTGGTCGACTGGATGATGATTCTAAAGAAAAATCAACGGCGACAATATTGGCTAGATGTCTTGATCGAGTTACAAGTGGTGAACGTATAAAAGGTGGTGAACGTTTTGCTCGGTGCATTCACTGAATATCCTATTAGTTATAAAAATAAAAATTATATAAGTTATCAAATTAATAGATTTTTCTGATTTTGCCTACGTTTCGAATAGTCAATAGATGCAGCAGGTAGTCAGGACCCTTTAAATCGGAAGCCCACAACTCGCCACTAACAAATTCAAGTATTACTACGAACCAGAAAATTCTATGTCCTAAAAACTAGAGCGTCGAGAAATAAGAAAGAAAAAGAGCGCGTCGGAAAATGCCGAAAAATAAAAGGTCGAAACTTAAAATTCAAAAAACTAAAAATTAAAAGTTACGTCTAAAGGTATTAAAGCTTAAAGGAATTCTAAATCCAAAACGGCAATAACTTAAAAAGTACTAAAATTTTAAAACGGCGTCGCAAAATTCTAAAGCACTTAAATCTTAGTCTAAAGAAAAAGCACTTAAGGGATTTTACGGCAAAGTCTAAAAATCTAGAAATAAAAATAACTACGGCAAATACTATATCTTAAAACTAGTTACGAGCGATAAAATTACAAATTACGTACTAAATAATCAAAATATACAATTTATAAAAAGAGACAAAAAAATGATAAAATTACTAATTTTTATAAAAATATTATTTTTATATTATTTATTTTATGAAAGTATTAATTTATATAATTAATAAAACTAGTTTAAAACTAAAAATACAAAAAAATAACAAAACTAAAACTAATTAAATAAATAATTAACCCTAATTAGGGTTTATAATAATAATAATAAAAATATACTCCGTAATTAATGCAGTAGGTCAGAGGTATCAGGCGTGTCAGTAACCCTCATGCGGTTGCATGAGTTTTATTCATACGGGCCATGCGATCGCATGACTTCTGGATCCAACTCTGATCTTGGGCTGCTACAGTACCGGGCCTCGTACACTTTGTTACTTTTTTTATATAAAATATTTATATAAATTAAATAAAAACTTATATTTTTACAAACTAAAAATAGAAATAGAAATATTTTATGATTTATATATTTTGAACAATTCCTAAAAATATATATATTGTTTTTCTTTTTATATTTTTGAATTTTTAAAATTTAAAACGTATTTTTTTTTACAAAAAGAAAATAAAAATCTTTTTTTTATATATATAGCGTTTCGCTTTCGGCGTTGTTTGTCCCCGGCAGCGGCGTCAAAAATACTTGATGTGCGTAGAGGTGTATACGAAATAGTTATATTTTTACTAGGAAATACTATTAAATACGATACAATTTACACAAGTTATTTATTTATTTATAGAGTGGATATACCTAAACCTTGCTACAACACTTATAGGCAGTGTACCTAATCGTACAGTAGTGTAGTTTTTAGTAAGTTCGGTTCGTCCACAGGGAACTAGCCAAGTTTAACGCTATATTTTTAAAAACTATATTTGTATATAAATATATATATAAATATAAGTAGTATTATTATTATAAAAGGGGGATTTTACCGTTTAATGACTGGTTTGTCGATTTTAAAACTTTAGTCGCAGTTAAAACCTAATGTAAAATATTAAAAATAAAAATAACTTAATTTAAAGCGTAAAGTAAATGGCAATAATTAAAGTGCGATAAATTAAAATGCGATAAATAAAATGACAATAAATAAAATTGCGATAATTAAAAAGTACGATAATTAAAAGTGAAATTAAATAAAATGACAGTAAATAAAAGTGCGATGAAATATGAAATAAAGGAATTATGCTTATTTAAACTTCCGTAATCATGATGTTTGACGTGTTGATTTTAGTTTATTACCATGGGTTAATTGTCCTTTGTCCTGGATTATTCGATATGTCCATCTGGTTTTTGTCCATAACAGTCCATCAGTCATAAATATAAAGTGCGAGTGTCCTCGTCAAATTATCCTTATATTCGAAGTCAAATATTCCTACTAATTGGGGACTTAAACTATAATTACACCAATTTTTCTTGTATATAAATATTCCTACTAATTGGGGACTTAAACTATAATTACACCAATTTTCCTTGTATATAATTCACCCATGTTTTAATAAGTCCATTGACTATTAATCCATTCCCGTGTCCGGTTAAATGAACGATTATTAGTACTTATAAATATCCCGCTCATCGTGTCCGATCGAGTGTATGTGGTTATTTATAGGTACGTCCAATTGTAAATCTTTATAATAAATTAACGAACTATCATTCAATTAAACAAATATAAAGCCCATTAATAATCCATAGTCTAATTTTCACAAGTGTCGTTCTTTTGTCCAAACCCCAATTATGGTACAAAGCCCAATTACCCCGTCTTAATATTTAGCCCAACATCATGATTACTTCGGCTTAAATAAGCATAATAATAACTTAGATACGAGACATTAATTTAAAAAGGTTGAACATAACTTACAATGATTAATAATAGCGTAGCGTTACACGGACAGAATTTCGACTTACACACTTGCAATATTCGCTAACATACCCTTATTATTATTAATCTTAAATTAAAATTAAAATTAAAATTATAATATATATATATATATATATATATATATATATATATATATATATATATATATTTATATATATATATATCTGTGAGAGATAGAGAGTAGAGAAAAGATGTAAAACATTCGTCCGAAAATGCTGAAATTTATAGATGTGGCCAGGTATCTGCTGCCATGCGATCGCATGGCATTTGTGCCTTCTGGCCATGCAATCGCATGGCCTGGGAATCCAGCTCACTAATGTTTGTTTGCTAGTTTGCCGACGGTTTTATATATAATATAATATATATATATATATATATAATTTTAAGAATTAATTATATATTATATTATATTCATGTGCATAGTTGACTTGTAATTTTTAGTCCGTTGCGTCGAGCGTTGAGAGTTGACTCTGGTCCCGGTTCCGAATTTTCGAACGTCCATTCGTACTATTTAATATCTTATACTTTGCGTTTTGCGGCTCATACTCTTGTAATTTTGAAACGTTTCTCATCAATAATTTGAACCACTTTGATTGTACTTTGTACTTTTGAGTTTTTTGGTCGTTTGCGTCTTCAATTCGTCAAATCTGTCTTTTGTCTTCACCTTTTATTATTTAAACGAATATCACTTGTAAATAGAACAATTGCAACTAAAAGCTTGTCTTTCTTGAGGGATAATGCTATGAAATATATGTTCGTTTTTAGCATTATCAAAGAGGTTTAGCAAGTAGGGAAAAATCTTTTATAAACCTTCGATAGTAACCGGCAAGTCCCAAAAATTGACGAATATGCTTCGCAGTCTTTGGTATCTCCCAGTTCTGAATAGCAGTAATCTTAGCTGGATCGACATGTATTCCGTTCTATCAACAACATGTCCAAGGAATTGTACGGTTTTGAGCCAAAACTCGCACTTAGAAAAGTTAGCATAGAGTTGTTCCTTTCTTAAGAGTTCAAGAATCATGCGCAAATGTTGCTCATGTTCTTCCTCACTCTTGGAGTAGATCAAGATGTCATCAATGAAAACAATGACGAATTTATCGAGATAGGGTTTGCAAACACGGTTCATAAGATCCATGAACACAGCAGGTGCGTTGGTCAAATCAAAAGGTATGACACAAAACTCATAGTGTCCATAGCGAGTGCAAAAAGCAGTCTTAGGAATATCGGATTCCCTGACTTGGAGTTGGTGATAACCAGATCTCAAATCAATCTTTGAATAGATGCTTGACCCTTGGAGTTGGACGAATAAATCATCAATACGCGGCAACAAATAAAGGTTCTTGATAGTAAGCTTGTTAAGTTCGCGATAATCAATGCACATCCTTAACGTACCATCCTTCTTCTTAACAAACTGAATAGGAGCTCCCCATGGGGACAAGCTTGGACGAATAAAACCTTTATCCAATAGCTCTTAGAGCTGGTTGGATAATTTCTTCATTTCAGAGGGCGTTAAACGATACGGAGCTTTACCAATAGGAGCAGCACCGGGAGTTAAATCAATTTGAAATTCAACTTGTCGAGGAGGTGGAAGACCTGGAAGATCTTCGAGAAACACATCAGGAAAGTCTTTAACCACTGGTACATCTTCAATACGCTTCTCTTTGGATTCAATCATCTTAACGTGGGCTAGAATAGCTGGATAACCTTTCATAAGGTATTTGCGAGTTTTAATACAGGAGATGATGTTGAGATTGGAACCACTCTTTTCACCTTGGATGATGAGAGTCTCTCCATTTCCCAATGGAATTTGGACAGTTTTATCGTAACACATGATAGCAGCATGTAATGGACGTAACCAATCCATTCCAACTACGATGTCAAAACTTCCGAGCTCGACCGGCAAAAGGTCTATCTTAAATTCTTTATCGGCTAAGATTAGGTTGCAGTGTTTATAGATTTTATCAACTTGCATGACTTTTCCATTGGCTACTGATAATGCTAAAAACGAACATATATTTCATAGCATTATCCCTCAAGAAAGACAAGCTTTTAGTTGCAACTGTTCTATTTACAAGTGATATTCGTTTAAATAATAAAAGGTGAAGACAAAAGACAGATTCGACGTAATGAAGATGCAAACGACCAAAAAGCTCAAAAGAACAAAGTACAATCAAAGTGGTTCCAATTATTGATAAGAAACGTCTCAAAATTACAAGAGTACAAGACACAAAACGCAAAGTACAAGATATTAAATTGTACGCAAGGACGTTCGAAAATCCAGAACGGGACCAAAGTCAACTCTCAACGCTCGACGCAACGGACTAAAAATTACAAGTCTACTATGTACAAGAATAAAATATAATATTTAAATAATTATATAAATTATTTATATATTATATATTATAATAAAAACCGTCGGCAAAGCTAGGATCCAATGTCTGTGAGCTGGTTTTCAGACCTCCGCACTCGCGGTACTTTTGTGAAGGAAACCTCAGCACTTCCGGAGGTCTACAGTGAAGTCAGGATCTATAAATTCAGCATTTTCGGACGTTTTATTTACACATATTTTTATTTTTATTTTCTTTTTCTTAAAAAACCCCATGTACCAAGTATCACTCCAATTAGTAATCTCAATTTATAATTTTAATTTTAAGTTAGTGATAATAATAAGGTTGGGTTAGTCGAATGTTTTAAGGTCTTGTAAGTCGGAACTCTATCCGTGTAACGCTACGCTATTTTTAACCACTGTAAGTTATGTTTATGTTATTTTCATTAATGTCTCGTAGCTAAGTTATTATTATGCTTATTTAAGCCGAAGTAATCATGATGTTGAGTGTTGTTAAAGCTAAGGGGTATAAAATACTATTAAATTTTACAAGGAAATACTATTAAATACGATACAATTTTACACAAGATATTTATTTATTTATTGAATGGATATACTTAAACCTTGCTACAACACTTATAGGCAGTGTACCTAATCGTACAGTAATGTAGTTTTTAGTAAGTCCGGTTCGTTCCACAGGGAATCTTTTTCGCAAAGCTTAACGCTATATTAGTTTAAATTTATAAAAATACAAATATATATAATATTATTATTATAAAGGGGGTTTTTACTGTTTAATGACCGGTTTGTCGATTTTAAAAACTTTTGTTGCAGTTAAAACAAAATGTAAAATATTAAATAAATAAAAGACTTAATTTAAAGCGTAAAGTAAATAACGATAATGAAATTGCGAATAATAAAAGTGCGATAAAATAAACTTACGATAATTAAAAAGTACGATAATTAAAAGTGCAATTAAATACAATAATAATAAATAAAAATGCGATAAATAGAAGTGCAATTAAATATAAAATAAAGGAAATTAAATATGAAATAAAAGAATTATGCTTATTTAAACTTTCGTAATCATGATGTTTGACGTGTTGATTTTAGTTTTATGCCCATGGGTTAATTGTCCTTTGTCCTGGATTATTTAATATGTCCGTCTGGTTTTTGTCCATAACAGTCCATCAGTCATAAATATAAAGTGCGAGTGTCCTCGTCAAATTATCCTTATACCCGAAGTTTAAATATTCCAACTAATTGGGGACTTAAACTGTAACAAGATTTTAATACTTTGTTTAATAATTACACCAGGATGTCGACTGAGTGTAACCCAAGTTTTTAATACTTTGTTATCAATTATGCCAAGTGTCCTTGTACATAATTTCACCCCTGTTTTAATAATTCTAGTGGCTATTAATCCATTCCCGTGTCCGGTTAAATGAACGATTATTCGTACATATAAATACCCCGCCCATCGTGTCCGATTGAGTGTATATGGTTATTTATAGGTACGTCCAATTGTAAATCTTTATATTAAAATTAACAAACTATCATTTAGTTAAACAAATATAAAGTCCATTAATAGCCCATAGTCTAATTTCCACAAGTGTCGTTCTTTTGTCCAAACCCCAATTATGGTACAAAGCCCAATTACCCAATTTTAATATTTTTAGCCCAACATCATGATTACTTCGGATTAAATAAGCATAATAATAACTTAGCTACGAGACATTAAATTAAAAAGGTTGAACATAACTTACAATGATTAAAAATAGCGTAGCGTTACACGGACAGAATTTTGACTTACACCCTTACAACATTCGCTAACATACCCTTATTATTAGGATTTAAAATTAAAATTAAAATTAAAATATAAATATAAATATATACGTTTACATATAGATAGAGAGATTGATGGATGGATTTTACGTTCACCAAACTGCGAATTTATAGGCATGTGAATTGAAAAAGGAGCTCATGCGATCGCATGAGCTTTGCTCTTCAAGGCCATGCGATCGCATGGCCAGCTGGGGAGGCTCACATTTGGTTGTTTTCTTCTGCCGACGGTTTTATAATATAATATAATATATATATTAATTTTAAGAATTAATTATATATTATATTATATTTATGTGCATAGTTGACTTGTAATTTTTAGTCCGTTGCGTCGAGCGTTGAGAGTTGACTCTGGTCCCGGTTCCGGATTTTCGAACGTCCTTGCGTACAATTTAATATCTTGTACTTTGCGTTTTGAATCTTGTACTCTTGTAATTTTGAGACGTTTCTTATCAATAATTGGAACCTCATTGATTGTATTTTGTACTTTTGAGCTTTTTGGTCGTTTGCGTCTTCAATTCGTCGAATCTGTCTTTTGTCTTCACCTTTTATTATTTAAACAAATATCACTTGTGAATAGAACAGTTGCAACTAAAAGCTTGTCTTTCTTGAGGAATAATGCTATGAAATATATGTTCATTTTTAGCATTATCAAATATTCCCACACTTGAGCGTTGCTTGTCCTCAAGTAATATAGTCTTGAAATACAAGAATCACTTCTTTATTCTTCACACTTTGTACATCAGTGATTTCTTTACGGCGGTATAAACAATGGTAGTAACGATGTGGTTTACAGTCCCACATGACTATAAAATTTAGATCCATTAAGGAAATTGGATCTTTATGAAAACATTTGATCTTTTAAAAATTAAATCTAGTTTTTACCCTAGATAAGTTTTTCGGAATAACCCTTCACCGGTGTTTGCAAAATATTTTTGTGGGCTTGGTGGGTTTCAGATTTGAAATTTTTGCTCAAAACTTGCGGTTTTGTGTCACCCACTTGCTAACCTTGTATTAGGAAAGCAACACGTCCAGTTTACTTGTCCCGTATATTACCTTTCGGTAAACTACCGTCCGGTTGTAAAGGAAAGCGTTGAACAAGCAACTGTTAAGGCAATGTCCCCTGACATGCTTTTAATTATGGTCTATAATGTGTCGGACGTAATTACTATCCTTTGTAGGAGCAATAGTAAAGCTCACCCTTATAATTTGTCGGTCTGGCACAAGGTCCTGTCTTTAACCATGCTATGCAACCACCGTTCTTACGGTTGACACCCGATTTGGTTCAGATGACCTGATGAATTCCAGGTGAATTCCTAGGATTTTACGTTCAATGGTAATGAACGCATTGAAAATGGGTTTTCAGAAAACAAATCGGTTTATACTTTGATCAAAATATTTTCTCGTTCAAGCTTGAGTTTAGATATCATTGAATTTCATGAGTTTGAATTCTCAATCTTTAAGGTCAATCTCTAGGATTGAGTAATATCAGGCTTAAAAGCTGATTTTTAATCTTTAAGGAGATTATCCTTTCTGGGGATCTGATTCATAATTCTTATCCAGCTAATTTGCACGGTGCCCCCCCATTTTACGAGATAAATCCTTCTCATGGTTAGGATAAATCTGACCACTTGGCAACCCTGTTTAATGCTGAGGTCCTTAGATTTCCTGCTGATTTTAGTGATGACTTTTCTAGGTTTTTCGTCAACCTACAGCTGGTCTGGACGACAACTTCATGACCTAAATCAAGAAGCGCGTTTCTTTTTCAGAAGACTTTACTTCCTTTTAATGATGGAATTGATTCATCGTGTAGATCCATCTCTTCTTTTCTTTCATCGGGTAAAATAGTTTAGTTTAGTCCAAAGCAAAAGTATTTTCAGTTATTTGTTACAGAAATATGTGACATATGTTTAAGATAACTTGGTAATTTTTCCCACACTTGGCTTTTATTTTCCTTTTTATTTTCCTCTATTCCATTTTAAATGAATTTTAACATTTTGGTTTGTTTCTCAATTTATGTCCTTTCCGAGGTAACAATAATTTCGGTGTTAACACCTAGTTTTATCGTTCATAAATATGTATAAACATGATTTTGAGTTCATTTAATTGAAAATTTTGAAAAATTTTACTAGAATTGGGTAGTCAGTATATAAGACTAGGGCTGTTCTTTATCATCAGAGAGCACTAGATTCTAATACAACTACTACATTACTAGTATTTTTAATGGTAACCAAGTGTTTAAGATAAAAATTTTAAAAATCCGAAAGAATTTAACCCCTTCCCACACTTAAGATCTTGCAATGCCCTCATTTGCAAGAAATCAGTAACAATTTAAATTATTGAGGGTGATTAGCGTAAAAATGATTAAATTTTACCAAAGTTTCCAAACATATTGGCGTTTGGTTGCTGAATGATAAATGGTGCATATCATTTGTTCATTTCGTCTGTTGTTACATCACATTTAATTGTCATCTTGTCGTCAAAATTAGTAGCTTTTGCTGAACTTAATGCCAGTCTTTGAAAATGCGATGTTTTACCCTGTTTTATACAATTTACAATATACCTACATACAAATATAAACATGCATGGCAATTTGAAATGGGACTTAATATCCCACTTTCAAATCCTAAATGTGAAATATTAGTACACAATAATAATAAAAATGATAAAGATTACATAAGTATATTCAATAACATAAGTTTAAACATGAATAAGTAAAAAGATAAAAACATATAAATCATATAAATAACCAAATGGAACTAAATCAGTCTGGATATGGGTTCCAGTTCATCTCGTCAGGTGGGTTCCATTGTTGGTTATAGGTGTTTTGATAGGCTTGGTTATAGTCATACTGGTTAAAGGGTGGTCGGATATCGGGGCTATGTGGCGGAAAATGAGCAGGTCGAGTAGGTACGTAATTATTTGGTACCTGATATGATAGCTGGCTCATGATTTGGTGCTGATGAACTAACCAGCTATCATGTTGGAATCGCCTATAATCCTCGTATACTCGCTCGGAGTTCCACTGCTCATACATACTATGTCTGGCCGCGTTCGTCATTGCTTCCTCATCTATACGAACGTGGATGTCAAGAATAGCATCTCGAAAGACATCCCTAATGTCTTCCGCCTCCTCCATTTCCTCGTCTGAGCCTCTCTCTACCTGAGGATGAGATCCCTCATAGGGTACTGCCTGGTTACGCCTACTTTTCAATACCTTAGCACCCACATAAACTTTCAATCCTAAGGGCTCAACCTGTTCTCTACAAAGCTGTAATGGACCCCCTTGGTTCCTATCAACACCTAAATACTCTCCAATGAGAGTAACAAAAATACCTCCTCCTATTATACTCCCGTCCTGCATTCCCTCTACCATTTTAGATAAATAAAAAGCAACACAGTAAGGGATATTGACAAAGCTTCTAGGATCCCGAATACACTTTAGGTAGAATAAATCATGTAAGGTAATTTTTTCTTTATTATGACCTCTCTGTGTAATCGAGTTAGCCAAAAATCTATGAATAATACGAAGCTCGGCTCTGTCAATATGTGTATAGGAGTGTCCTCCTGCTCGTGTAAAAACATCAAAATGTGACATACGCCTCCAAATGGCGTCAGCGTCAAAGTTACTATCTACCCTTTCACCATAATGAATCAAATTTGTACAATCGGGTAATAGCAACTCACCAGGAGTATATATTTGTAAGGCTCTGGCCATGTCCAGCATGGACATTCTGTACATCCTACCGCCAAGGATAAACCTAAGAAATCTTCTATCATCTATTCTAACTATATTTGTATCAAGTGATATAGTACTCATCAACTCAACACACCATTCCTTATATACAGGTCTACGAATGGTGAAAAGACGTTCCCAATCTGTAAAAGAAGAACTGCCATACCTTTGAACTAAAAGCTGTCTAACACGGTCAGCTAGATGGACCATTTCCAAAGGAGCCCAATCGATTACCCTTGGCACCTCTACATTTTTTGTTACCAATTTGAATTTGTTCCTTTGATATGTCTCGTAATCTCTCCATCTCCTATCAAATCTCAGATTAGGATGCAGAGTGTGCTCAGGAATCGTTGGGAATTCTACTGGCGGCCTCATTGGGAATACTATGAATTCATCAACAAACTGTACCGGATCATAATAAGGTATGTGCTGATCAGGCTGTTGTTGTGGTTCTTGTTCGTGTTGCATTTCTGGTTCTGGTTCTGGTACTGGTGCTGGTCGTCTAGATGATGATGCTCCTGAACCTCCAGTATCGGCTTTCTGCAAAACTCATTAAACACAAAATTTGTGCATCCAAATATGCATTAGTGTTAGCAAAATAACAACTTAAAACAATCACTATAATATGTTAAATCAAAATTAAACTTATACACATTTTCACAATTTTTCACAATTCTACACTTTTCAAATAAGCACATATGAAAATGTATACAAAGTTCATAAGCATTTAACTCAAATAACATGTCAAAATAGTCATTACTAATAATTAAACAAGTCTCAAATGGCAATTACATCAAATTAATCAAGTTCATGAATTTTGGACTTAAAAAGTCCACTTTAATCTCCAAAAATCATGTTTAGGATCAATGTTTGGATCATTTAACTATCTAAACATGTTACACTACTCAATTTAGCAATAATTCATGACAAAAATCGGCCATAACCTGTTTATATCAAAAAGCCCCAAATTGCTCAAGAACACAAACCCTAGATTTCTAAAAATTTTGAAGTTTTTGGCTTCAAATCATGTTAAATAGCATCAATCTAGGTTATACATGCATAAAATACTAACAATTTAACACTAATTACACTAGAAATTAACAAAATTGCATTAGGTAAAAAATTGGTAATTATCACAAAAACTAGGAATTTATAGAGTTTAGGGGTGTAATTTTTACCATTTTGCTGAAGAATGAGAATCTAGGCATGATTAGAGCAAGAAAAATGACGAATTACGGTAGAAAAATGATAAAATTGGGTGAAGATTTGAGGTATTTTTCGTGTATGTGTGTGTGAAGTGGTAAAGAACACAGCTCGCTGGCTGTTTTGAGTCTGGCCAGATTTTTGCCTCCATGCGATCGCATGGAGGTATAGGGAGAATCCCATGCGATCGCATGGGTGTCCGGCTACAGTGATTTCAGCTTTTTTTTTATATATATATATCTTATACTAATTAAAACAATTAAGTAATTAATTTTAAAATTTTGTTTCCCTTGTTATTTAGGACGAGGTCGTTTCGGATCGATGTCCTAGTCCGTCCTTTGACAAAATTTTAAAATTTGTCTTTTTGTAGCGATTGTTTTAAAAGCTAAGATTTTTAGGGTTTTTTTTTTTTTTTATGTTTTTGGCATACTTTAATTCAATAAGATTAAAAATAATGATAATAAAAGTTCTCGTCCCTCCCTCGGGTAAAGCAATTTCGGTTCAATGACCTAGTCTTCAACTTACGACGAATTTTAAAAATCATATTTTTAACTTAATGAGATAAAGTAAATTTTTGTTTTTAAATTCACACCAAACTTAAAATAAAAATACATAAAATTCAAAATTAATATTAAAAATTCACACCAAACTTAAAATTTGAAATGCATAAAATTAAAAATTCTTATTTTAAAAATTAAAAATTCACACCAAACTTAATTTAAAAATTCATATTATAAAATCACACCAAACTTATATTATATTTTTCAAATATTTACAATTTTAAATATATTGTTTTTACAAAGTTTATAATATTAATTTAAGATTTATATATTAATTTTAAAAACATGGTAAAAATAAAAATAAAAATCTTTTTGGCTTTTTATCCCACTTTAATTAATCAAATATTATCAAAAATATATGCCACTCTTTTCGGTAAAGTAATTTCGGTTCCATGACCTAATTTAACTCATGACGAATTTTTGAAATATTTTGTGTTGATTGATTAAAGATATTTATACCTTAAGAATAAACGTTAAATTTCGCAGTGATGTAATAAATTTTTGAATGATATCAATAATTTCGGTCGCCAAACCTAATTTTATTTAATACCAATTTAATACTTTATAGCAAACAAATTAGCGTTTATTATCAAAAGGTTAAAAATAATAAAAAAAAATAAAAACTGTACAGACTTACCTGTGAGATAGTATTCTTAGTTATATGATCTATCCCATTCATAAGATAGTCGGTTTAATTGGTTTTCCATGGCTACATAGGCGTAACCTCGAGCATTCAGTGTTTTTTCTTCTAAACATATGAACGGTCCGTCTCTGCATAAAGTAACAAATTCGGTATTTGAATAGGTTTGATTATTTGAACATTTACCTCCATGTGACCATTTTCCGTATTTGTGACATCTTTCTAGGTGTCGTGCTCTTATTTTCGCTGCGGATTTTGATTTTCCTTTACTAAATTGTAACTTATTATCTTCGGATCTGGATTCTTTTCTTACTCCGTCCAATCTTTCTCTGATTACTGATACTATTTCACTCAGAAGTGTGTCATTATTACGTTTAGTGATCAAAGCGTGTAGCATTAGACCATGGTTTAGTTCACAGGCAGTCTTCATTTCGTAAAAACCTAAAAAAAATAAAAATTCAGAATGGGGGGAGAAGACTAGTTCTTTAGGGTCTGCTAGGGAAAGACCGTTCGGGTTCCATTTTCGAGAACTACACGAAAACAGACAATCTAACTCTAACAGAAATACATATTATCCTTTAAAGACTTGATTCTCCCCACACTTAGTTAGCTGTGGTATCGAAATTGTGATTAATTTCATTGTCGAATTCCATCGGACTATCTATGTAGTGTTTAACTCTGTGACCATTAACTTTAAATTCAATCCCATTTAAATTTATTAATTCTATCGTTCCGTATGGGAAAACTCTTTTGACTATGAATGGTCCAGACCATCTTGATTTCAATTTTCCAGGAAATAGCTTGAATCGTGAATTGAAAAGAAGAACTCTGTCTCCTTCTTTAAATTCTTTTAAACTTTTGATTCTTTTATCATGCCATTTCTTCGTTCTTTCTTTATAGATTAATGAATTTTCGTATGCTTCATGTCTTAACTCTTCTAATTCATTTAGTTGACTTAATCGTAGACGTCCAGCTTCATGTATATCAAGATTACATGTCTTCAAAGCCCAAAATGCTTTGTGTTCAATTTCTACTGGAAGATGACATGCTTTTCCATAAACAAGTCTAAAAGGTGTGGTTCCAATTGGAGTTTTGTAGGCTGTTCTAAAAGCCCAGAGTGCATCCTCCAATTTAATGGACCATTCCTTCGGATTTGATCCTACGGTTTTCTCTAGAATACGTTTTAAAGCTCGGTTGGTATTTTCAACTGGTCCACTTGTTTGTGGATGATATGCGGTGGAGATTTTATGAGTTACTCCATATCTTTTAAGAAATTTCTCAAGTTGATTATTACAGAAATGAGTACCCCGATCACTTTTTAAAGCTTTCGGTGTTCCAAACGTTGCAAAAAGACGTTTTAAAAAGTTGACTACAACTCGTGCATCGTTAGTTAGGAGAGCTTGTGCTTCCGCCCATTTAGATACATAATCAATGGCAACGAGAATATAGAGATTATTATGAGATTTTGGAAATGGTCCCATAAAGTCAATACCCCAAATGTCAAATACTTCACATACTTGTATGACATTTTGTGGCATTTCATCACGTTGACTTATTTTTCCGGCCCTTTGACATACATCACAGGATTTGCAAAGAAGGTGTGCGTCATTGTAAATTGTGGGCCAATAGAATCTAGCTTCATAAACTTTTCTTGCTGTTAGTTGAGGCCCATAATGCCCTCCTGTTGGTCCTGTGTGACAATGGTTTAAAATTTTACTAGCTTCATCTCCGAATACACATCGGCGTATTATTCCATCTGGACAACTTTTAAACAGATGTGGATCTTCCCAAAAATAGTGTTTTATATCACTGAAGAATTTCTTTCGTTTTTGGTACGATAATCCTTTTTCAAGGAATCCACATACTAAATAATTTGCATAGTCTACAAACTATGGAATTTCATTATAATCTATCTTCAATAGATATTCATCAGGAAAGTTGTCTTCTATGGCCGATTCATTTAGAACTTTTAATTCGGGATTTTCAAGACGAGAAAGATGATCAGCGGCGAGATTTTCTGCTCCTCTTTTATCTCGGATTTCAATATCAAACCTTTGTAAGAGTAAGATCCAACGGATTAATCTTGGTTTAGCATCTTGTTTCGAAAATAGGTATCTAAGAGCAGAATGGTCGGTATAGACCACCGTTTTTGCTTGAACGAGATATGAACGAAATTTGTCAAAAGCAAAGACAATAGCAAGGAGTTCTTTTTCAGTAGTTGTTTAATTTGTTTGTACTCCTTGTAACGTCTTACTAGCATAATATATAGGTTGAAATCGTTTTTCAATCCTTTGTCCTAAAACGGCTCCCATTGCAAAATCACTTGCATCGCACATTAATTCAAATGGTAGATTCCAATTTGGTGTTATCATGATCGGCGCATTAGTGAGTTTCTCTTTAAGAATATTAAAAGATTTGATACATTCATCTGAAAAGATGAATGGAGCATCCTTTTCTAGGAGTTTATTCATAGGAGTGACAATTTTAGAAAAATCTTTTATGAAACGTCGGTAAAAACCGGCATGCCCTAGAAAACTCCTAACTCCTCTAACATTGGTGGGATGTGGAAGTTTAGCAATTACATCTACTTTAGCTCTATCCACTTCAATTCCTTCCTTCAAAATTTTATGACCAAGAACGATGCCTTCTTTAACCATGAAATGGCATTTCTCCCAATTAAGTACTAGATTTGATTATTCGCATCTAATAAGCATTCGTTCCAGATTAACTAGACATGATTCAAATGTATCACCGAAGACTGAAAAGTCTTCCATGAAAACTTCCATGCATTCTTCTATCATGTCGTGAAAAATCGCCATCATGCACCTTTGAAAGGTTGCAGGGGCATTGCAAAGTCCAAATGGCATGCGTTTGTAAGCAAAAGTACCATAAGGGCACGTGAATGTGGTTTTCTCTTGATCTTCGGGTGCTATTGGAATTTGAAAATATCCGGAAAATCCATCTAGAAAACAATAGTAACTATTTTCGGCTAGCCTTTCCAACATTTGATCAATGAAAGGTAAGGGAAAGTGATCTTTTCTGGTGGCGTCATTTAATTTTCTATAATCAATACATACACGCCATCCTGTTACAGTCCTAGTAGGAATAAGCTCATTTTTTTCATTTGTAATGACAGTCATGCCACCCTTCTTAGGTACGCATTGAACTGGGTTTACCCATGGACTATCAGAAATTGGATAAATTAGACCTGCGTCTAGCAGTTTAATAATCTCTTTCTTAACTACATCTTGCATATTAGGATTTAGTCTTCGTTGGCGTTGCACATACGTTTTATGACCTTCTTCCATAAGGATTTTATGTGTGCAATACGAAGGACTTATTCCTTTAATATCATGAATCTTCCATGCAATGGCTAGTTTATGAGCTTTCAACACAGAAATGAGTTGTGATTTCTCATTTTCAGTAAGAGAAGAAGATATTATTACAGGTAATTCAGATTCACCATGTAAATAAGCGTATTCCAAATGGTTTGGAAGTGGCTTTAACTCTAATTTCGGAGGTTCTTCTATCGATGATTTGTATCGATATCTGTCTTCTTCTTTTAGCATTTGAATTTCTTCTGTTGTTGGTTCATATCCATTAGCTATAAGTGTAGCTAATATTTCAGCTTCATTAATTGGTTCATTACCTTCTCCTAAAGAACATTCTCCTGTTCCTTGTAATTCTGGAAATTCTTCTAATAATTCTGCATGTGAATCTATAGTTTGAATATAATAACATGTATCATCTGCAGATTGAGGTTGTTGCATTGCTTTATCAACTGAAAAGGTAACACTCTCGTCCTCTATACTTAGGGTCAATTTCTTACCGAACACGTCTATCATTGCTTTAGCCGTGTTTAAGAATGGTCTTCCTAATATGAGAGGAACTTGAGAATCTTCTTCCATGTCCAGAACAACAAAATCTACTGGAAATACTAAAGTACCAACTTTAACTAGCATGTTCTCCATTATCCCTCTAGGATATTTTATTGATCGATCGGCTAGTTGTATGCTTATTCTTGTTGGTTTCAATTCTCCAGGTCTAGTTTAGTGTATAGTGAAAACGGCATTAAATTTATACTAGCACCTAAGTCTGCCAATACTTCTATTGAACTAAGACTACCCAGAAAACATGGAATTGTGAAACTTCCTGGATCAGATAGTTTTTCTGGTATCTTATTCAACAGAACTGCTGAACAATTAGCGTTCATAGTAACAGCCGAGAGTTCTTCCATTTTCTTTCTATTCGTGATCAGATCTTTCAAGAATTTAGCATATCTAGGCATTCCTAAAATCATATCAATGAAAGGAAGATTTACATTTATCTGTTTAAACATATCCAAGAATTTGGATTGCTCGGCTTCAAGTTTCTCTTTCTTCATTTTACTCGGGTAAGGAAGTGGTGGTTGGTATGGTTTAACATAAGGTTTAGCCTTAACTGTGTTATCTTCATTAACCTTTTCAATTACCGGTTCTTTTTCCTTATCTTGATCAGGTTGTGGTTCTTGTGGAGTAGGAATAGCTTCATCAGAAGTTACAGGTATTTCAGGTGGTTTAAGTGTTGTACCACTTCTTGTGGTAATGGCTTTAGCTGTTTCATTCTGGGGGTTAGCATTTGTATCACTAGGTAGACTTCTCGATTTTCTTTCACCTATTAATCTTGCTAGGTTACTTACTTCTTGTTCCAGATTTTGAATAGAAGCTTGTTGATTTCTAAATACTTGAGCATTTTGTTCATTGGTTTGTTTTTGAGATGTGAAAAACTGCGTTTGAGTTTCAACTAGCTTCGTCATCATATCTTCTAAATTCGGCTTTTTATCATCGGTTTGTTATGGTGGTTTGTTTTGAAAATTAGGTCTTTGCTGGTTGTAAGTATTATTGGATACTTGTTGATTGCTAGGACCTTGTTGGTTGTTGTATGGAATATTTCGGTTATAGTTCTGGTTTTGATTGTAAATCGGTCTTGGCGGTTGATAATTATTCTGATAATTATTTCCAGGCCTTTGGTTTATGTATGAAATATTCTCTCTTTGTTCCATTGTTAATTCAATACTGAGACAATCTTTTGTCAAAAATGGTCCTCCACACTGCTCACAACTAATTCGTATTGAGTGTATATCTTTAGTCATCTTTTCCATTCGTCTCTCGACAGCATCTATCTTTGCGGAAATGGAATCTAAGTCATGGCTAGAATCGGCTCTAGCTGCTTTAGATGATCTAACGATATCTTTTTCTTGGTGCCACTCATGTGAGTGGGAAGCAGTGTTATCAATAATTTTATAAGCATCAATTTCGGTTTTCTTCATAATGGAACCACCAGCTGCTATATCTATGTCTTTCCTTGTAGTGATGTCGCATCCTTGGTAGAATATTTGTACTATTTGACAGGTATCTAAACCATGTTGCGGACATCCTCTTAATAACTTTCCAAATCTTGTCCACGCCTCATATAGAGTTTCATTCGGTTTCTGTGTAAACGTAACAATTTCTCCTTGAAGTCTTACGGCTTTAGTTGCAGGAAAGAATTGTTTAAGAAATTTTTCAACTAAAACGTCCCATGTATCAATCGCCCCTTCAGGTAACGATTCCAACCAATCTTTGGCTTCTCCCTTTAAAGTCCAGGGAAATAACATGAGATATATCTGTTCATCCTCCACTTCTCGGATTTTAAATAGTGTGCAGATCCTATTAAAGGTACGAAGATGTTCATTTGGATCTTCCTTTGGCGCACCACTAAATTGGCATTGATTAGTCACCATGTGTAGAATTTGTCCTTTGATTTCATAATCTGGCGCATTAATGTCTGGATGAGTAATTGCGTGACCTTGGCCAGTGCGTTTAGCTCTCATTCGGTCTTCCATACTTAAAGGTTCCAGATTCTCCATAATTGAATTTGTTGAATCGGAATCACTAGAGGATTCCGATTTAATGGTTCGTTCCTCAACAATCTCTGTTTGAATGATTGGTGGTTCCGGAGGAAAATTTAATGGTTCAGGATCTATGAATCGTCCCTGAATATTCTCCGGATTCTCAATTGTGAGGTCGGGTTCAAAAAATGGATTATCGGAAATTTGAATTGGAGTACTTGGTCGACTGGATGAAGATTCTAAAGAAAAATCAACGGCGGTAATATTTGCTAAATGTCTTGATCTAGTTACAGGTGGTGAACGTACAAAAGGTGGTGAACGTCTTGCTCGGTGCATTCACTGAATATCCTATTAGTTTTTAAAAAGGAAAGAAAAATTATATAAGTTATCCAATCAATAGACTTTTCTGATTTTGCCCACGTTTCGAATAGCCAAAAGATGCAGTAGAGGGGCAGGATTCGTTTGGTCTCAATATAATTGAGGACTGTTTGGCTCCAATAACCCGGTCCACGTACAAATCCAACTATTACTACGAACCAGAAAATTTTGATGTCTATCAATTTAACCACTTAAAATAAATTTTCATAATTTTAAGAAATTTAGATAAGAAGTAGAATAAAAATCTATGTCCTAAAAACTAGAATAGCGAAAAATAAGAAAGAAAAAGAGTGCGTCGGAAAAAATCGAAAAAAAAAATAAAAATAAGAAAGAAAAAGAGTGACTTATAGAACTTAAAAACACTTGACTAACCCAACCTTATTACTATCACTAACTTAAAATTATAATCGCAAATTGAGATTACTAATTGGAATGATAATTGATACATAGGTAAAAGGCGTCGAGAAATAAGAAAATAGCGCGTCTAAACTTAAAAAGGAACTAAAAATTTAAAACTAAAAGTTGCGTCTTAAAGCTTACAAGTAAAACTATATCCCAAATGGAAATAACTTAAAAAGGTACTAAAACTTAAAAAGGCGTCGCAAAATTCTAAAGCAGCTAAATCTTAGTCTAAATTAAAAGCACTTAAGGGATTTTACGGCAAGGCCTAAAAATCTAGAAATAAAAATAACTATAGCAAAAACTATGAATTAAAAATAAATACGAGCGAAAAATACAAAAATTACGCTAAAACTGTTAAAAAGGGACAAAATATAAAAATATATAAAAAGTTGTAAAAATTACAATTTATATAAAAATATTATTTTTATATTATTTATTTTATTATAAACCCTAATTTCGTACAGCTTATGTTTCAGACGAGTCAAATCACTCCATGCGATCGCATGGAGTGTATGCTATATATTCATGCGATCGCATGAAGTAGAAAATCGGGCCAGATGAGTTGGGCTGCTACAGTGTAGCCCGTAAACTTTTATATTTTTTTTTTCTGTTTTGCTGTTTTGATGTTTTATAAAAAAAACACAATATTTAAATAAAATTTATATTTTTAAATACTAAAAATAAAAATAAAGAAACTTTATAAAACTTATATATTTAACAAACTCTTAAAAATATATAAATTTTTGTTTTTCTTTTTATATTTTTGAATTTTTAAAACGTATTTTTACAAAAACGTATTTTTATAAAAGTAAACTAAAAATAACAATTTTTTTTTTTATATAGCGTTGCGCTTCCGGCTTTTAAGCTAAATTTTTAAGTTCCCCGGCAGCGGCGCCAAAAATACTTGTTGTTAAAGCTAAGGGGTATAAAATACTATTAAATTTTACAAGGAAATACTATTAAATACGATACAATTTTACACAAGATATTTATTTATTTATTGAATGGATATACTTAATCCTTGCTACAACACTTATAGGCAGTGTACCTAATCGTACAGTAGTGTAGTTTTTAGTAAGTCCGGTTCGTTCTACAGGGAATCTTTTTCGCAAAGCTTAACGCTATATTAGTTTAAATTTATAAAAATACAAATATATATAATATTATTATTATAAAGGGGGTTTTTACCGTTTAATGACCGGTTTGTCGATTTTAAAAACTTTAGTTGCAGTTAAAACAAAATGTAAAATATTAAATAAATAAAAGACTTAATTTAAAGCGTAAAGTAAATAACGATAATGAAATTGCGAATAATAAAAGTGCGATAAAATAAACTTACGATAATTAAAAAGTACGATAATTAAAAGTGCAATTAAATACAATAACAATAAATAAAAGTGCGATAATTAGAAGTGCAATTAAATATAAAATAAAGGAAATTAAATATGAAATAAAAGAATTATGCTTATTTAAACTTCCGTAATCATGATGTTTGACGTGTTGATTTTAGTTTTATGCCCATGGGTTAATTGTCCTTTGTCCTGGATTATTTAATATGTCCGTCTGGTTTTTGTCCATAACAGCCCATCAGTCATAAATATAAAGTGCGAGTGTCCTCGTCAAATTATCCTTATACCCGAAGTTTAAATATTCCAACTAATTGGGGACTTAAACTGTAACAAGATTTTAATACTTTGTTTAATAATTACACCAGGATGTCGACTGAGTGTAACCCAAGGTTTTAATACTTTGTTATCAATTATGCCAAGTGTCCTTGTACATAATTTCACCCCTGTTTTAATAATTCTAGTGGCTATTAATCCATTCCCGTGTCCGGTTAAATGAACGATTATGCGTACATATAAATACCCCGCCCATCGTGTCCGATCGAGTGTATATGGTTATTTATAGGTACGTCCAATTGTAAATCTTTATATTAAAATTAACAAACTATCATTTAGTTAAACAAATATAAAGCCCATTAATAGCCCATAGTCTAATTTCCACAAGTGTCGTTCTTTTGTCCAAACTCCAATTATGGTACAAAGCCCAATTATCCAATTTTAATATTTTTAGCCCAACATCATGATTACTTCGGATTAAATAAGCATAATAATAACTTAGCTACGAGACATTAAATTAAAAAGGTTGAACATAACTTACAATGATTAAAAATAGCGTAGCGTTACACAGACAGAATTTCGACTTACACCCTTACAACATTCGCTAACATACCCTTATTATTAGGATTTAAAATTAAAATTAAAATTAAAATATAAATATAAATATATACGTTTACATATAGATAGAGAGATTGATGGATGGATTTTACGTTCACCAAACTGCGAATTTATAGGCCTGTGAATTGAAAAAGGAGCTCATGAGATCGCATGAGCTTTGCTTTTCAAGGCCATGCGATCGCATGGCCAGCTGGAGAGGCTCACATTTGGTTGTTTTCTTCTGCCGACGGTTTTATAATATAATATAATATATATACTAATTTTAAGAATTAATTATATATATTATATTATATTTATGTGCATAGTTGACTTGTAATTTTTAGTCCGTTGCGTCGAGCGTTGAGAGTTGACTCTGGTCCCGGTTCCGGATTTTCGAACGTCCTTGCGTACAATTTAATATCTTGTACTTTGCGTTTTGAATCTTGTACTCTTGTAATTTTGAGACGTTTCTTATCAATAATTGGAACCTCATTGATTGTATTTTGTACTTTTGAGCTTTTTGGTCGTTTGCGTCTTCAATTCGTCGAATCTGTCTTTTGTCTTCACCTTTTATTATTTAAACGAATATCACTTGTAAATAGAACAGTTGCAACTAAAAGCTTATCTTCCTTGAGGAATAATGCTATGAAATATATGTTCGTTTTTAGCATTATCATTGGGCTAAAAATATTAAAATTGGGTAATTAGGCTTTGTACCATAATTGGGGTTTGGACAAAAGAACGACACTTGTGAAAATTAGACTATGGGCTATTAATGGGCTTTATATTTGTTTAACTAAATGATAGTTTGTTAATTTTAATATAAAGATTTATAATTGGACATACCTATAAATAACCATATACACTCAATCGGACACGATGGGCGGGGTATTTATATGTACGAATAATCAAGGTTGCAAAAGACGCGAGACGGGGTCGAGACGGTCGGGTCCTAAAAGGGTCGAGACGGTCGAGACGGGGTCGAGACGGAGGTCTAGACGGATGTTGACTAACGTTGACTTTTAAATAAAAATGTTATATATTATATATATATATTGTACATTACATTATTCCAAACATAAGCATTTCACACATGTTTAAATACTTCAACATTTCAAACATAAAAAAAGAAACCCTAAGTAATAGCACAACGTTTAATATTAAAAAAAAAAAAAAAAAAAAAACTTGAAAAAAATCAGAAAAACCCGTTTTTTCCCGTCTCGGACCGTGTTTGACCGTTCTTTGACCGTTTTTTGGCCGATTTCCGTTTTTTCAAACGTTTTATGTATAAACGGGACGGGGCACTCCAAAATCCGTCTACACCCCCGTTTTTTCCGTTTTTTACAACACTGCGAATAATCGTTCATTTAACCGGACACGGGAATGGATTAATAGTCTATGGAATTATTAAAACAGGGGTGAAATTATGTACAAGGACACTTGGCATAATTGATAACAAAGTATTAAAACCTTAGGTTACACGCAGTCTATAACCTGGTGTAATTATTAAACAAAGTATTAAAACCTTGTTACAGTTTAAGTCCCCAATTAGTTGGAATATTTGACTTTGGATATAAGGATAATTTGACGAGGACACTCGCACTTTATATTTATGACTGATGGACTGTTATGGACAAAAACCAGACGGGCATATTAAATAATCTAGGACAAAGGACAATTAACCCATGGGAATAAACTAAAATCAACACGTCAAACATCATGATTACAGAAGTTTAAATAAGCATAATTCCTTTATTTTCATATTTAATTGCACTTCTAATTATCGCACTTTTATTTATTGTCATTGTATTTAATTTCACTTTTAATTATCGTACTCTTTAATTATCGCAATTTTATTTTATCGCACTTTTATTTTATCGCACTTTCGTTATCGTTATTTACTTTACGTTTTAAATTAAGTCTTTTATATAATTAATATTTTACATTAGGTTTTAACTGCGACTAAAGTTTTAAAATCGACAAACCGGTCATTAAACGGTAAAAACCCCATTTTATAATAATAATATCACTTATATATATATATTTGTATTTTTATAAGTTAAAACTAATATAGCGTTAAGCTTGTTTAAGTGTATCCCTGTGGAACGAACCGGACTTACTAAAAACTACACTACTGTACGATTAGGTACACTGCCTATAAGTGTTGTAGCAAGGTTTAGGTATATCCATTCTAAAAATAAATAAATATATTGTGTAAAATTGTATCGTATTTAATAGTTTTTCCTAGTAAAATATAAGCTATTTCATATACACCTCGCATAACATCAAGTATTTTTGGCGCCGCTGCCGGGGAACTTATAAACGCCGAAAGCGCAACGCTATATATAAAAAAAAGATTTTTATAAAAGTTTTTATTAAGTTCTTTATATAAAAATATAAGTTTTAAAAATAATAAAAATATAACAATACAAAAAGAAAGAAAAAAACATTTATATTTTTAAGAGTTTATAATATTTATAAAGTGAATAAGTATTTTTATTTTAGTTTTAAAATTAAATTTTTATTTAAGTTACCACTATATTTTTATATATATTGAAAAAAAAATTAAAAAAAAAAAATTTGAACCTGAATAAAAAAATCGACCTGCATCTTATCTGAAACCGGGGTATCCGCACTCGCGGTACTTTATGCCAGCTGGGAACCGCACTCGCGGAACTTTCTGACAGGTCAAACCTCAGACTGTAATTAATGCGAAATTAGGGTTAATTTTATTATTATTAATATCAGTGTTGTAAAAAACGGTAAAAACGGGGGTGTAGACGGATTTTGGAGTGCCCCGTCCCGTTTATACATAAAACGTTTGAAAAAACAGAAATCGGCCAAAAAACGGTCAAAGGACGGTCAAACACGGTCCGAGACGGGGAAAAACGGGTTTTTCTGATTTTTTTAAAGTTTTTTTTTTTTTTTTTAATATTAAACGTTGTGCTATTACTTAGGGTTTCTTTTTTTATGTTTGAAATGTTGAAGTATTTAAACATGTGTGAAATGCTTATGTTTGGAATAATGTAATGTACAATATATATATAATATATAACATTTTTATTTAAAAGTCAACGTTAGTCAACATCCGTCTAGACCTCCGTCTCGACCCCGTCTCGACCGTCTCGACCCTTTTAGGACCCGACCGTCTCGACCCCGTCTCGCGTCTTTTGCAACCTTGATTAATATCAATTAGGGTTTTAATTAAATTATTATTTAGTTTAAGTTTTTAATTTATTTGTATTATTAAGTTATAATTAGTTTTATTAAATATATAAACTAATACTTTTATAAAATATTAATATAAAAATAATATTTTTATAAAAATTGTACTTTTTATAACTATAAGTTTTATTTTTAAAATTTCGTATCTTTTTAATTGTTTATTCGTAATATTTGTAATTTTCGCTCGTATTTAGCTTTAAGTCATAGTTTGTGCCATAGTTATTTTTATTTCTAGATTTTTAGGCTTTGCCGTAAAATCCCTTAATTGCTTTTTCTTTAGATAAGATTTAGGTGCTTTAGAATTTTGCGACGCCTTTTTAAGTTTTAGTACCTTTTTAAGTTATTGCCGTTTTGGGATATAGTATTCTTTTAAGCTTTAATATTTTTAAACGCAACTTTTAATTCTTAGTTTTTAGTTCCTTTTTAAGTTTCGACGCGCTACTTTCTTATTTTTATTTTTCGACGCCTATTATTTTTCGACTTTTTATTTTTCGACGTTTTTTGGCGCGCTCTTTTTCTTTCTTATTTCTCGACATTCTAGTTTTAGGACTTAGATTTTTTTCTTTCTATTTCTTCTCTAAAATTTCTTTAAATTACGAAAAATTATTTTAAGCGGTTAAATTGATAGACATCAAAATTTTCTGGTTCGTAGTAATAGTTGGATTTGTACGTGGACCGGGTTATTGGAGCCAAACAGTACTCAATTATATTGAGACCAAACGAATCCTGCCCCTCTGCTGCATCTTTTGGCTATTCGAAACGTGAGCAAAATCAGAAAAGTCTATTAATTTGATAACTTATATAATTTTTCTTATTTTTATAACTAATAGGATATTCAGTGAATGCACCGAGCAAAACGTTCACCACCTTTTGTACGTTCACCACCTGTAACTAGATCAAGACATCTAGCAAATATTATTGCCGTTGATTTTTCTTTAGAATCGTCATCCAGTCAACCAAGTACTCCAATTCAAATTTCCGATAATCCATTTTTTGAACCCGACCTCACAATTGAGAATCCGGAAAATATTCCGGGACGATTCCGAGATCCTGAACCACTAATCTTTCCTCCGGAACCACCAATCATTCAAACAGAGATTGTTAAGGAACGAACCATTAAATCAGAATCCTCTAGTGATTCAGATTCAACAAATTCAATTATGGAAGTAACAGAACCTTTAAGTATGGAAGACCGAATGAGAGCTAAACGCACTGGCCAAGGTCACGCAATTACTCAACCTGACATTAATGCGCCAGATTATGAAATCAAAGGACAAATCCAACACATGGTAACAAATCAATGCCAATTTAGTGGTGCGCTGAAGGAAGATCCAAATGAACATCTTCGTACCTTTAATAGGATCTGCACACTATTTAAAAAAAGAAAAGTGAAAGATGAACAGATATATCTCATGTTATTTCCCTGGACTTTAAAGGGAGAAGCCAAAGATTGGTTAGAATCGTTACCTGAAGGGGCGATTGATACATGGGACGTTTTAGTTGAAAAATTTCTTAAACAATTCTTTCCGGCATCTAAAGCCGTGAGACTTCAAGGAGAAATGGTTACGTTCACACAAAAGCCAAATGAAACTCTATATGAGGCGTGGACAAGATTTGGAAATTTATTAAGAGGATGTCCGCAACATGGTTTAGACACCTGTCAAATAGTACAAATATTCTACCAAGGATGCGACATCACAACAAGAAAAGACATCGATATAGCAGCTGGTGGTTCCATTATGAAGAAAACGGAAACTGATGCTTACAAAATTATTGATAACACTGCTTCCCACTCACATGAGTGGCACCAAGAAAAAGATATCGTTAGATCATCTAAATCAGCTAGAGCCGATTCTAGCCATGACTTAGATTCCATTTCTGCAAAGATAGATGCTGTCGAGAGACGAATGGAAAAGATGACTAAAGATATTCACTCAATACGAATTAGTTGTGAGAAGTGTGGAGGACCACATTTGACAAAAGATTGTCTTAGTATTGAACTAACAATGGAACAAAGAGAGAATGTTTCATATCTAAACCAAAGGCCTGGAAATAATTATCAGAATAATTATCAACCGCCAAGACCAATCTACAATCAAAACCAGAATTATAACCGAAATGTTCCATACAACAACCAACAAGGTCATAGTAATCAACAAGTATCCAATAATACTTACAATCAGCAAAGACCTATTTTTCAAAACAAACCACCACAAACTGATGATAAAAAGCCAAATTTATAAGATATGATGTCGAAGCTAGTTGAATCTCAAACTCAGTTTTTCACATCTCAGAAACAAACGAATGAACAAAATGCTCAAGCATTTAGAAATCAACAAGCTTCTATTCAAAATCTGGAACAAGAAGTGAGTAACCTAGCAAGGTTAATAGGTGAAAGAAAACCGAGAAGTCTACCTAGTGATACAAATGCTAACCCCCGGAAGGAAACAGCTAAAGCTATTACCACAAGAAGTTGTATTACACTTAAACCACCTGAAATACCTGTAATTTCTGATGAAGCTATTCCTACTCTACAAGAACCACAACCTGAGCAAGATAAGGAAAAAGAACCGGTAGTTGAAAAGGTTAATGAAGATAACACAGTTAAGGCTAAACCTTATGTTAAACCATACCAACCACCACTTCCTTACCCGAGTAAAATGAGAAAAGAGAGACTTGAAGCCGAGCAATCCAAATTCTTGGATATGTTTAAACAGATAAATGTAAATCTTCCTTTCATTGATGTGATTTCAGGAATGCCTAGATATGCTAAATTTCTGAAAGATCTAATCTCGAATAGAAAGAAAATGGAAGAACTCTCGGCTGTTACTATGAATGCAAATTGTTCTGCAGTACTGTTGAATAAGATACCAAAAAAATTATCAGATCCAGGAAGTTTCACAATTCCATGTTTTCTGGGTAGTCTTAGTTCAATAGAAGCATTGACAGACTTAGGTGCTAGTATAAATCTAATGCCGTATTCACTATACGTTAAACTAGACCTTGGAGAATTGAAACCAACACGAATAAGTATACAATTAGCCGATAGATCAGTAAAATATCCTAGAGGGATAATGGAAAACATGCTAGTTAAAGTTGGTACTTTAGTATTTCCAGTAGATTTTGTTATTCTGGATATGGAAGAAGATTCTCAAGTTCCTCTCATATTAGAAAGACCATTCTTAAACACGGCTAAAGCAATGATAGACGTGTTCGGTAAGAAACTGACCTTAAGTATAGAGGACGAAAGTGTTACCTTTTCAGTTGATAGAGCAATGCAACAACCGCAATCTGCAGATGATACATGTTATTATATTCAAACTATAGAATCACATGCAGAATTGTTAGAAGAATTTCCAGAATTACAAGGAACAGGAGAATGTTCTTTAGGAGAAGGAACTGAACCAATTGATGAAACTGAAATGTTAGCTACACTTATGGCTAATGGATATGAACCAACAACAGAAGAAATTCAAATGCTAAAAGAAGAAGACAGATATCGATATAAATCATCGATAGAAGAACCACCAACATTAGAGTTAAAGCCACTTCCAAACCATTTGGAATATGCTTATTTACATGGTGAATTTGAATTACCTGTAATAATATCGTCTTCTTTTACTGAAAATGAAAAATCTCAACTCATTTCTGTGTTAAAAGCTCATAAACCAGCTATTGCATGGAAGATTCATGATATTAAAGGAATAAGTCCTTCGTATTGCACACATAAAATCCTTTTGGAAGAAGGTCATAAAACGTATGTGCAACGCCAACGAAGACTAAATCCTAACATGCAAGATGTTGTTAAGAAAGAAATTATTAAACTGCTAGATGCAGGTTTAATTTATCCAATTTCTAATAGTCCATGGGTAAGCCCAGTTCAATGCGTGCCTAAGAAGGGTGGCATGACTGTCATCACAAATGAAAAAAATGAGCTTATTCCAACTAGGACTGTAACAGGATGGCATTTTTGTTTTGATTATAGAAAATTAAATGACGCCACCAGAAAAGATCACTTTCCCTTACCTTTTATTGATCAAATATTGGAAAGATTAGCCGGAAACAGTTACTATTGTTTTCTTGATAGTTTTTTCGGATATTTTCAAATTCCAATAGCACCCGAGGATCAAGAGAAAACCACGTTCACGTGCCCTTATGGTACTTTTGCTTACAAACGCATGCCATTTGGACTTTGTAACGCCCCTGCAACCTTTCAAAGGTGCATGATGGTGATTTTTCACGACATGATAGAAGAATGCATGGAAGTTTTCATGGATGACTTTTCAGTCTTCGGTGATACATTTGAATCATGTCTAGTTAATCTTGAACGAATGCTTATTAGATGCGAACAATCAAATCTAGTACTTAATTGGGAGAAATGCCATTTCATGGTTAAAGAAGGCATCGTTCTTGGTCATAAAATCTCAAAGGAAGGAATTGAAGTGGATAGAGCTAAAGTAGATGTAATTTCTAAACTTCCACATCCCACCAATGTTAGACGAGTTAGGAGTTTTCTAGGGCATGCTGGTTTTTACCGACGTTTCATAAAAGATTTTTCTAAAATTGCCACTCCTATGAATAAACTCCTAGAAAAGGATGCTCCATTCATCTTTTCAGATGAATGCATCAAATCTTTTAATATTCTTAAAGAGAAACTCACTAATGCACCAATCATGATAACTCCAAATTGGAATCTACCGTTTAAACTTATGTGAGATGCAAGTGATTTTGCAATGGGAGCCGTTTTAGGACGAAGAATTGAGAAACGATTTTAACCTATATATTATGCTAGTAAGACGTTACAAGGAGCACAAACAAATTACACAACTACTGAAAAAGAACTCCTTGCTATTGTCTTTGCCTATGACAAATTTCGTTCATATCTCGTTCTAGCTAAAACGGTGTTCTATACCGACCATTCTGCTCTTAGATACCTATTTTCGAAACAAGATGCCAAACCACGATTAATCCGTTGGATCTTACTCTTACAAGAGTTTGATATTGAAAATCCGAGATAAAAAGGGAGCAGAAAATCTCGCCGCTGATCATCTTTCTCGTCTTGAAAATCCCGAATTAGAAGTTCTAAATGAATCGGCCATACAAGACAACTTTCCTGATGAATATCTATTGAAGATAGATTATAGTGAAATTCCATGGTTTACAGACTATGCAAACTACTTAGTATGTGGATTCCTTGAAAAGGGATTATCGTACCAAAAACGAAAGAAATTCTTTAGTGATATAAAACACTATTTCTAGGAAGATCCACATTTGTTTAAAAGTTGTCCTGATGGAATAATACGCCGATGTGTATTCGGAGATGAAGCTAGTAAAATCTTAAACCATTGTCATACATGACCAACAGGAGGGCATCATGGGCCTCAACTAACAGCAAGAAAAGTTTACGATGCTGGATTCTATTGGCCTACAATTTACAAAGACGCACACCTTCTTTGCAAATCCTGTGATGCATGTCAAAGGTCCGAAAAAATAAGTCAACGTGATGAAATGCCACAAAATGTCATTCAAGTATGTGAAGTATTTGACATTTGAGGTATTGAATTTATGGGTCCATTTCCAAAATCTCATAATAATCTATACATTCTCGTAGCCATTGATTATGTATCTAAATGGGCGGAAGCACAAGTTCTCCCAACTAACGATGCACGAGTTGTAGTCAACTTTTTAAAACGTCTTTTTGCAAGGTTCGGAACACCGAAAGCTTTAATAAGTGATCGGGGTACTCATTTCTGTAATAATAACTTGAGAAAGTTCTCAAAAGATATGGAGTAACTCATAAAATCTCCACTGCATATCATCCACAAACAAGTGGACATGTTGAAAATACCAACCGAGCTTTAAAACGTATTCTAGAGAAAACCGTAGGATCAAATCCGAAGGAATGGTCCATGAAATTGGAGGATGCTCTCTGGGCTTTTAGAACATCCTACAAAACTCCAATTGGAACCACACCTTTTAGACTCGTTTACTGAAAAGCATGTCATCTTCTAGTAGAAATTGAACACAAAGCATTTTGGGCTTTGAAGACATGTAATCTTGATTTACATGAAGCCGGACGTCTACGATTAAGTCAATTAAATGAATTAGAAGAATTAAGACATGAAGCATACGAAAATTCATTAATATATACGGAAAGAACGAAGAAATGGCATGATAAAAGAATCAGAAGTTCAAAAGAATTTAAAGAAGGAGACAGAGTTCTTCTTTTCAATCACGATTCAAGCTATTTCCTGGAAAATTGAAATCAAGATGGTCTGGACCATTCATAGTCAAAAGAGTTTTCCCATACGGAACAGTAGAATTAATAAATTCAAATGGGATTGAATTTAAGGTTAATGTCACAGAGTTAAACATTACATAGATAGTCCGATGGAAGTTGACAACGAAGTTAATCACAATTTCGACACCACAGCTAACTAAGTGTGGGGAGAATCAAATCTTTAAAGGATAATATGTATTTCTGTTAGAGTTAGATTTTCTGTTTTCGTGTAGTTCTCGAGAATGGAATCCGAATGGTCTTTCCCTAGCAGACCCTAAAGAACTAGTCTTCTCCCCCCATTCTGAAATTTTTTTTTTTTTAGGTTTTAAGAGATGAAGACTTCCTGTGAACTAAACCATGGTCTAATCCTACACGTTTTGATCACTAAACGTAATAATGACACCCTTCCAAGTGAAATAGTATCATTAATCAGAGGTAAATTGGACGGAGTAAGAAAAGAATCCAGAAATGAAAATAATAAGTTACAATTTGGTAAAGGAAAATCAAAATCCACAGCGAAAAGAAGAGCACGACACCTTGAAAGATGTCACAAATGCGGAAAATGGTCACACGAAGGTAAATGTTCAAATAATCAAACCTATTCAAACACCGAATTTGTTACTTTATGCAGAGATGGACTGTTCATATGTTTAGAAGAAAAAATGTTGAATGCTCGAGGTTACGCCTATGTAGCTATGGAAAACCAATTAGTCCGACTATCTTATGAGTGGGCTAGAGCATATCACTAAGAAATCTATCTCACAGGTAAGTATGTACAGTTTTTATTTTTTATTTTTATTTTTAACCGTTTGATAATAAACGCTAATTTGTTCGCTATAAAGTATTAAATTGGTATTCGATAAAATTAGGTCTTGCGACCGAAATTATTGATATCATACAAAAATTTATTACATCACTGCGAAATTTACCGTTTATTCTTAAGGTATAAATATCTTTAATCAATCAACCAAAATATTTCAAAAATTCGTCATGAGTTAAATTAGGTCATGGAACCGAAATTACTTTACCGAAAAGAGGGGCGTATATTTTTGATGATATTTGATTGATTAAAGTGGGATAAAAGACCAAAAAGATTTTTAATTTTATTTTTACCATGTTTTTAAAATTAATATTTAAAAATTAAATTAATATTGTGAACTTTTTAAAATCAATATATTTTAGTTTGTAAATATTTGAAAAAAATTAATATTTTTAATATAAATTTGTATGTATAAAAACAAAAATATAATATAAATTTGGTATGAATTTTTTAATTTTAATAATATGAATTTTTAATTTTATGCATTTTAAATTTAAGTGTGGTGTGAATTTAAAAACAAAAATGTACTTTATTTTGTTAAGTTAAAAATATGATTTTTAAAATTCGTCGTGAGTTGAAGACTAGGTCGTTGAACCAAAATTGCTCTACCCAAGGGAGGGACGAGAACTTTTATTATCATTATTTTTAATCTTATTGACTTAAAGTACGCCAAAAACATTAAAAAAACCCAAAAATTTTTGCTTTTAAAACAACGTTTTAAAATGATGAAATTTTAAAATTTTGTTGGGGGATGGACTAGGTCAACATACCGAAACAACCTCATCCTAAATAAAAAAGGTAAATAAAATTTTAAATTACTCCATAAATTGTTTTATTATTAAAGGTTTTATATTTAAAAAAAAAACCGCACTCGCGGTACTTTGTGGGTACCCACATCCGCACTCGCGGAGGTTGTAAAATGCAGAAGGGGATAACTGGTCGAACAGACCAGTCCCCAACACCCCATCTCATTTTTTTTTCTGCGAAAAACCAACAAAAACCACTCCCAATTTCGCGATTTTTCATCGATAAACATCATATTTTTTGCTAAAATCATGTTGAGAAGGATGCTACCAAGAAGTTACTCAATAAAATCGGTAATTTCTACATCTAAACACCATTTAATTCGGGTTATTAGTGTTCTTGAACAAAAATATTCATAATTTGATTTTGATGATTTCTAGTGTAATTGTGTTTGAATTGATTGTATATTGTGCTTGTATAACCTAGATTGATGCTATTTAACATGATTAGAAGCCTTAAACTTCAAATTTTGAGTAATCTAGGGTTTGTTTTCTTGAGCAAAATTGGGGCTTTTTGATATAAACCGGTTATGGCCGAATTTTGTTGTTAGTCTATACTAAATTGAGTAGTGTAACACGTTTAGGTTGCTAAATGATCAAAACTTTGATCCTAAACATGATTTTCAAGAATTAAAGTGGACTTTTTGAAGTCAAAAATGCATGAAGTCAATTTAATTGATATGAATGCCAATTGGAACTTGTTTAATTGCTAGTAATGATTATTTTGACATGTTATTTGAGATAAAAGCTAAAGATCATTGTATACATTCTCATATATGTTCATTTGTAAAAGTGTAGAATTGTTAATATTATGAAAATGTGTATAAAGTTAATATAGATTAAACATGTCATTGTAATTGTTTTGATTTATGATTTTGCTAACACTAATGCATATTTGGATGCACAAAAATTGTGTTTGATATGTTTTGCAGACTGAAAGGGGTGAATCTTCATCCGCATCTCAGGCTCACAATGCTCCTCCTTAGAATGCAGCAGAACAGGAGATTAATGACCTATATAGACAAGAACAACCACATCAATACATTCCATATTCAAATATAGAATTGGCAGATTTACATCCTAATTTAAGGTTTGATCAACATTGGATAGATTATCCAAAATACCAGAGGAACTTGCACACCCTTCAGTCTAATGTTGTTGAAGTACCTAGAATCATAGATTGGGAACCATTAGAAACAGTTGGATTAGCCGGTCCAATCAGAGAATTACTTACGCAAAGGTATGGTAATTCTACTTTTACTGATTGGGAACGTTTGTTTAATATACGTAGACGTGTATATAGAGAATGGTGTGTGGAGTTATTGTGTAGTATTGAAATAAATGATCTGGTATCTACCTTAACCGATCATAGTTTTATTAGATTTTTATTAGGAGGTGTGATGCGCCATATGTCTCTACTAGACATGGCTCAGGCTTTGTGTATATATACGCCTGAAGAGTTGGCATCTACTGATTGTCAAGGGTTGATACTTAATGGTAGGAGAATTGATGAGAATTTTGATATGAATGGTGTATGGAGTAGAATGACTAGGCATACCCGATTTCGTGGGGGGGAATAACTCTTACACTGATATTGATAGAGCTGAGCTAAGAGTAATCCATAGGTTCTTAGCAAATTTGATTACACAGCGAGGTAAGAACAAAGAGAAAGTAAATGAGAATGATTTATTTTATCTCATGTGTATTCGAGACCCACAAAGCGCTGTGAGTATACCTTATTGTGTGAGTTATTATTTATCAGCTATAGTTAAGAGTATACGGCCTAATGGGATAATAGGAGGTGGTATCTTTGTTACCCTAATTGCTGAGTATCTCGGTGTCTATAGAAATCGGGGGGGATTAATAATTGCAGCACCGGAACCCCGTGATACAATTGGTTTAAAAGTATATCATGGTGCTAAGGTTTTAAAGAAAAAACATAACGCTGCAGCACCATATGAGGGCTCGCACCCACAGGTCGAAAGAGATCAGCAGCAAGGTAACGCGGGAGGGGGGAATGAGATGACAGAAATGCAACTTTTTATGGCTCATCATGAGTATGAAATGGCTAGATAACGAGCATTTCAAGATTGGCAGTATCATCAAAACCAAATCAAGAGTCATCGTGCACACATAAATGCAACTTACATTGCGACTTCAATGCCCGTATTTCCTCCTTGGACTATACAGACTCGACCACCGTACCCTACATATGACCCAGCTCAAGCATTCTACAGTACATACGGCTATGAATGGGATCCATACTGGCACCAGCCTTATCAACCCTGATTTCTTTTATTTTTATTTTTATTTATTTGATAACTTGTAATTTTATACTTTTAATATTTCTTTTGATATTTTAATAGTTTTTATTTTCTAACTTTTATTATTAGATTTTTAATAATTTTTAAATGTGGGGTGATATACCCAACTTCAAAAATATGTATATATATGTTTGTAGTTTTTCTCATGTACAAAACAGGGTAAAACAGCGCATTTTCAAAGACTGGCATTAAGTTCAGCAAAAGCTAGTACTTTTGACGACAAAATGAAAAACAAATATGATGTAACAACAAGACGGAATGAACAAATGATGTGCACCATTTATCATTCAGCAAACAAACGCCAATATGTTTGGAAACTTTGGTAAAATTTAATCATTTTTCTACGCTAATCACCCTCAATAATTTAAATTGTTACTGATTTCTTGCAAATGAGGGCATTGCAAGATCTTAAGTGTGGGAAGGGGTTAAATTCTTTCGGATTTTTAAAATTTTTAACTTAAACACTTGGTTACCATTAAAAATACTAGTAACGCAGTAGTTGTATTAGAATCTAGTGCTCTCTGATAATAAAGAACAGCCCTAGTCTTATATACTGACTACCCAATTCTAGTAAAAAATTTCAAAATTTTCAATTAAATGAACTCAAAATCATGTTTATACATATTTATGAACGATAAAACTAGGTGTTAACACCGAAATTATTGTTACCTCTGAAAGGACATAAAATGAGAAACAACTCAAAATGTTAGAATTCATTTAAAATGGAATAGAGGACAATAAAAAGGAAAATAAAAGCCATGTGTGGGAAAAATTACCAAGTTATTTTGAACATATGTCACATATTTTTGTAACAAATGATTGAAAATACTTTTGCTTTAGACTAATCTAAACAGTTTTACCCAATTTACTGTAATTTATTTGAAAGAAAGATGGATCTACACGATGAATCAATTCCATCATTAAAAGGAAGTAAAGTCTTCCGAAAAAAGAAACACGCTTCTTGATTTAGGTCAGGAAGTTGTCGTCCAGACCAGCTGTAGGTTGACGAAAAATCTAGAAAAGTCATCTCTAAAATCAGCAGGAAATCCACGGACCTCAGCATCAAACAGGGTCGCCAAGTGGTCAGATTTATCCTAACCATGAGAGGATCTGTCTTGTAAAATAGGGAGGACGCCGTACAAATTAGCTGGATAAGACTAATGAATCAGATCCCCAGAAAGGATAATCTCCTTAAAAGATCAAAAAATCAGCTTTTAAGACTGATATTACTCAATCCTAGAGATTGATCTTAAAGATTGAGAATTACAAACTCATGGAATTCGATGATATCTAAACTCGAGCTTGAACGAGAAAATATTTTGATCAAAATTACAAACCGATTTGTTTTCTGAAAACCCATTTTTTAATGCGTTCATTACCATTGAACGTAAAATCCTAAGAATTCACCTGGAATTCATTAGGTCACCTGAACCAAATCGGGTGTCAACCGTAAGAATGGTGGTTGCATAGCATGGTCAAAGATAGGACCTTGTGCCAGATCGGAAAATTATAAGGGTGAGCTTTACTATTGCTCCTACCAAGGATAGTAATTGCATCCGACACGTTATAGACCATAATTAAAAGCATGTCAGGGGACATTGCCTTAACAGTTGCTTGTTCAACGCTTTTCTTTACAACCGGACGGTAGTTTACTGAAAGGTAATATACGGAGCAAGTATACTGGATGTGTTGCTTTCCCAATACAAGGTTAGCAAGTGGGTGACACAAAACCATAAGTTTTGAGCTAAAATTTTCAAATATGAAACTCACCAAACCCACAAAAATAATTTGCAAACACCGGTGAAGGGTTATTCCGAAAAACTTATCTAGGGTAAAAGCTAGATTTAATTTTAAAAAAATCAAATGTTTTCATAAAGATCCAATTTTCTTAAAGGATCTAAATTTTCATAGTCATGTGGGACTGTAAACCACAATGTTACTACCATTGTTTATACCGCCGTATAGAAATCACTGATGTACAAAGTGTGAAGAATAAAGAAGTGATTCTAGTATATTTCAAGACTATATTGCTTGAGGACAAGCAACGCTCAAGTGTGGCAATATTTGATAATGCTAAAAACGAACATATATTTCATAGCATTATCCCTCAAGAAAGACAAGCTTTTAGTTGCAACTTCTCTATTTACAAGTGATATTCGTTTAAATAATAAAAGGTGAAGACAAAAGACAGATTCGACGAAATGAAGACGCAAACGACCAAAAAGCTCAAAAGTACAAAGTACAATCAAAGTGGTTCCAATTATTGATAAGAAACGTCTCAAAATTACAAGAGTACAAGACACAAAACGCAAAGTACAAGATATTAAATTGTACGCAAGGACGTTCGAAAATCCGGAACCGGGAACAAAGTCAACTCTCCACGCTCGACGCAACGGACTAAAAATTACAAGTCTACTATGTACAAGAATAAAATATAATATTTAAATAATTATATAAATTATTTATATATTATATATTATAATAAAAACCGTCGGCAAAGCTAGGATCCAAAGTCTGTGAGCTGGTTTTCAGACCTCCGCACTCGCGGTACTTTTGTGAAGGAAACCTCAGCACTTGCGGAGGTCTACAGTGAAGTCAGGATCTATAAATTCAGCATTTTCGGACGTTTTATTTACACATATTTTTATTTTTATTTTCTTTTTCTTAAAAAACCCCATGTACTAAGTATCACTCCAATTAGTAATCTTAATTTGTAATTTTAATTTTAAGTTAGTGATAATAATAAGGTTGGGTTAGTCGAATGTTTTAAGGTCTTGTAAGTCGGTGTGATAACCCGGGAATTTCTGACCAAATTTAAACTTTAATCTTTATATGTTTCCGACACAATAAGCAAAGTCTGTAACGTTGAGTCTCAAAAACTTTGAACTGTGTTTATATATACATTTGACCTTTGACTGTTCTCGACGATTCACGAACCAATGTTGTAAATAAAAATATTGATATATATAAAAATAAATGTAAATATACATATAATAATTTAAAAGTAATAAAATATAATTTAAATAATAAAATCAAATATGTAAAATAAGAATTAAGTGTAATTTAAAATGAACATACATATATATGATTGATATTAATAGCCACTATATTGTAATATATAAAAGATATAAATATTATGTGTAAATATTAAATATTAGGTAGTTGTTATTTATTAATATATTATATTACAAAATTAATAATAAATAATATTAAGATATCAAAATTAATTATAATTAAAATGTAGTTGCTAAAGTAATATTATTATTACTTTCAATATTAATATCAACGTTAATATTTTTAATATCATTATTTTAAATATATAACATATAAACATGAAAGTTGATGTATATAAATATTATTAATAATATCACTATTGTCATTAAAATAAATAATATTATTAGTATTATTATCATTAATAATGTTATTATTATGATTAATATTATTACTAAAGTGGTTATTTTATCATAAAATTATAAGTATCATTACTTTTATTACTGATAATGCTAAAAACGAACATATATTTCATAGCATTATTCCTCAAGAAAGACAAGCTTTTAGTTGCAATTTTTCTATTTACAGGTGATATTCGTTTAAATAATAAAAGGTGAAGACAAAAGACAGATTCGACGAATTGAAGACGCAAACGACCAAAAAGCTCAAAAGTACAAAATACAATCAAAGAGGTTCCAATTATGGGTAAGAAACGTCTCGAAATTACAAGAGTACAAGATTCAAAACGCAAAGTACAAGATATTAAATTGTACTCAAGGACGTTCGAAAATCCGGAACCGGGACCAGAGTCAACTCTCAATGCTCGACGCAACGGACTAAAAATTACAAGTCAACTATGCACATAAATATAATATAATATTTAAATAATTCTTAAAAATTATTTATATATTATATTTATATTTAAATCCGTCGGCAAACAAAGAGCCAAGGCTGAGTGAGCTGTAAAAACGAACTCCGCGACTTGCGGAGTTCGAAGACTAAAAGAACCGCGACTCGCGGAGCTCACCTGGACGAAAATTCCTATAAAAGCCAGCGAATTCTGATCGTAAAAATATCCATAAAATCTCTCTTTCTCTATATGTAAACGTAATATATATATATATATATATATATATATATATATATATATATATATATATATATATATATATATATATTTTAATTTTAATTTTAATTTTAATTTTAATTTTAATTTTAATTATAATTATAATTCTAATAATAAGGGTATGTTAGCGAATGTTGTAAGGGTGTAAGTCGAAATTCTCTCCGTGTAACGCTACGCTATTTTTAATCATTGTAAGTTATGTTCAACCTTTTTAATTTAATGTCTCGTAGCTAAGTTATTATTATGCTTATTTAAAACGAAGTAATCATGATGCTGGGCTAATTACTAAAATTGGGTAATTGGGCTTTGTACCATAATTGGGGTTTGGACAAAAGAACGACACTTGTGGAAATTAGACTATGGGCTATTAATGGGCTTTATATTTGTTTAACTAAATGATAGTTTGTTACTTTTAATATAAAGATTTACAATTGGACGTCCCTATAAATAGCCATATACACTCAATCGGACACGATGGGCGGGGTATTTATATGTACGAATAATCGTTCATTTTACCGGACACGGGAATGGATTAATAGCCACTAGAATTATTAAAACAGGGGTGAAATTATGTACAAGGACACTTGGCATAATTGTTAACAAAGTATTAAAACCTTGAGTTACACGCAGTCGATAACCTGGTGTAATTATTAAACAAAGTATTAAAATCTTGTTACAGTTTAAGTCCCCAATTAGTTGGAATATTTAACTTCGGGTATAAGCATAATTTGACGAGGACACTCGCACTTTATATTTATGACTGATGGACTGTTATGGACAAAAACCAGATGGACATATTAAATAATTCAGGACAAAGGACAATTAACCCATGGGCATAAAACTAAAATCAACACGTCAAACATCATGATTACGGAAGTTTAAATAAGCATAATTATTTTATTTCATATTTAATTTCCTTTATTTTATATTTAATTGCACTTCTAATTATCGCACTTTTATTTATTGTTATTGTATTTAATTGCACTTTTAATTATCGTACTTTTTAATTATCGCAAGTTTATTTTATCGCACTTTTATTTATCGCAATTTCATTATCGTTATTTACTTTACGCTTTAAATTAAGTCTTTTATTTATTTAATATTTTTACATTTTGTTTTAACTGCAACTAAAGTTTTAAAATCGACAAACCGGTCATTAAACGGTAAAAACCCCCCTTTATAATAATAATATTACTTATATATATATTTGTATTTTTATAAAATAAAACTAATATAGCGTTAAGCTTTGTTTAAAAAATTCCCTGTGGACCGAACCGGACTTACCAAAAACTACACTAATGTACGATTAGGTACACTGCCTATAAGTGTTGTAGCAAGGTTTAAGTATATCCATTCTCTAAATAAATAAATATCTTGTGTAAAATTATATCGTATTTAATAGTATTTCCTAGTAAAATATAAGCTATTTCATATACACCTCGCATAACATCAAGTATTTTTGGCACCGCTGCCGGGGATAGTAATATATTTATAAAACTTAAACGCCGAAAGCTCAACGCTAAATATTAAAAAAAAAAAAAAATTAGTTTACTTTTATAAAAATATAAGTTTTATTTAAATATTTTGTTTTTATTTAAAACATAAAATCAAAAACCGAAAAAAAAATATATATATATAAATCTAGTTTTAAGATTTTTATTTATAAAATTATAAAGTTTTTCTATTTTTATTTTAGTTTTAAAACATAAGTTTTTATTTAGTTTTTATAAATATTTTATTTAATTATTAAAACAGAAAAAATAAAACATAAAATAAAAAAAAATAAAAACGCGTCGAATTTAAATCAGCCTGTCATCTGAAATTTGGAACCCCGCGACTCGCGGAGATTTACAGCTTCGGGCACCGCAAGTCGCGGAGCAGCCCTGACACGGGTACACAGGAACCCTAACAGCATTAATTACGGGATAATTATTATTATTATTAATTCTAAACCCTAATTAGGGTATTTTTATTATAATATTTAGTTTTAAATAGTTTATTTTGTTTTATTTAATTTTATTTAGTTTAATTAAATTATAAAATTAATAATTTTATAAAATAAATAATATAAAAATAATATTTTTATAAAAATTGTACTTTTTACAACTTTTAGTATATTTTTATATTTTGTCCCTTTTTAATTGTTTTAGCGTAATATTTGTGTTTTTTGCTAGTTTTTAGTTTTAAAACTTAGTTTTTGCCATAGTTATTTTTATTTCTAGATTTTTAGGCTTTGCCGTAAAATCCCTTAAGTGCTTTTTCTTTAGACTAAGATTTAGGTGCTTTAGAATTTTGCGACGCCTTTTTAAGTTTTATTTTCTTTTTAAGTTATTGCCATTTGGGATACAGTTTTACTTGTAAGTTTTAATATTTTTCGACACCTTTTACCTATGTATCAATTATCATTCCAATTAGTAATCTCAATTTGCGATTATAATTTTAAGTTAGTGATAGTAATAAGGTTGGGTTAGTCAAGTATTTTTAAGTTCTATAGTCATCTCTTTTTATTTCTTATTTTTCGACGCCTTTTATTTTTTAACCCTTTTCTTTTTCTTCTTCGACGCTCTCTTTTTCTTTCTTATTTCTCGCAATTCTAGTTTTAGGACATAGATTTTTATTCTACTTCTTATCTAAATTTCTTAAAATTACGAAAATTTATTTTAAGTGGTTAAATTGATAGACATCAAAATTTTCTGGTTCGTAGTAATAGTTGGATTTGTACGTAGACCGGGTTATTGGAGCCAAACAGTCCTCAATTATATTGAGACCAAACGAATCCTGCCCCTCTGCTGCATCTTTTGGCTATTCGAAACGTGGGCAAAATCAGAAAAGTCTATTAATTGGATAACTTATATAATTTTTCTTTCCTTTTTAAAAAAACTAATAGGATATTCAGTGAATGCACCGAGCAAGACGTTCACCACCTTTTGTACGTTCACCACCTGTAACTAGATCAAGACATCTAGCTAATATTACCGCCGTTGATTTTTCTTTAGAATCGTCATCCAGTCGACCAAGTACTCCAGTTCAAATTTTCGATAATCCATTTTTTGAACCCGACCTCACAATTGAGAATCCGGAGAATATTCAGGGACAATTCATAGATCCTGAACTATTAAATTTTCCTCCGGAACCACCAATTATTCAAACCGAAATTGTTGAGGAACGAACCATTAAATCAGAATCCTCTAGTGATTCAGATTCAACAAATTCAATTATGGAAGTAATAGAACCTTTAAGTATGGAAGACCGAATGAGAAATAAACGCACTGGCCAAGGTCACGCAATTACTCATCCTGACATTAATGCGCCAGATTATGAAATCAAAGGATAAATTCTACATATGGTGACTAATCAATGCCAATTTAGTGGTGCGCCGAAGGAAGATCCAAATGAACATCTTCGTACCTTTAATAGGACTGCACACTATATAAAATAAGAGAAGTTGAGGATGAACAGATATATCTCATGTTATTTCCCTGGACTTTAAAGGGAGAAGCCAAAGATTGGTTGGAATCGTTACCTGAAGGGGCGATTGATACATGGGACGTTTTAGTTGAAAAATTTCTTAGACAATTCTTTCCGGCATCTAAAGCCGTAAGACTTCAAGGAGAAATTGTTACGTTCACACAGAAACCGAATGAAACTCTATATGAGGCATGGACAAGATTTGGAAAGTTATTAAGAGGATGTCTGCAACATGGTTTAGACACTTGTCAAATAGTACAAATATTCTACCAAGGATGCGACATCACTACAAGAAAAGACATAGATATAGCAGCTGTTGGTTCTATTATGAAGAAAACCGAAACTGATGCTTACAAAATTATTGATAACACTGATTCCCACTCACATGAGTGGCACCAAGAAAAAGATATCGTTAGATCATCTAAAGCAGCTAGAGCTGATTCTAGCCATGACTTAGATTCCATTTCCGCAAAGATAGATGCTGTCGAGAGACGAATGGAAAAGATGACTAAAGATATCCACTCAATACGAATTAGTTGTGAGCAGTGTGGAGGACCACATTTGACAAAAGATTGTCTCAGTATTGAACTAACAATGGAACAAAGAGAGAATGTTTCATATCTAAACCAAAGGCATGGAAATAATTATCAGAATAATTATCAACCTCCAAGACCAATTTGCAATCAAAACCAGAATTATAACCGAAATGTTCCATACAACAACCAACAAGGTCCTAGCAATCAACAAGTATCCAACAATACTTACAACCAGCAAAGACCTAATTTTCAAAACAAACCACCACAAACCGATGATAAAAAGCCGAATTTAGAAGATATGATGACGAAGCTAGTTGAAACTCAAACGCAGTTTTTCACATCTCAGAAACAAACGAATGAACAAAATGCTCAAGCATTTAGAAATCAACAAGCTTCTATTCAAAACTTGGAACAAGAAGTACGTAACCTAGCAAGGTTAATAGGTGAAAGAAAACCGGGAAGTCTACCTAGTGATACAAATGCTAACCCCCGGAATGAAACAGCTAAAGCCATTACCATAAGATGTGGTACAACACTTAAACCATCTGAAATACCTGTAAATTCTGATGAAGCTATTCCTACTCCACAAGAACCACAACCTGAACAAGATAAGGAAAAAGAACCGGTAGTTGAAAAGGTTAATGAAGATAACACAGTTAAGGCTAAACCTTATGTTAAACCATACCAACCACCACTTCCTTACCCGAGTAAAATGAAAAAAGTGAAACTTGAAGCCGAGCAATCCAAATTCTTGGATATGTTTAAACAGATAAATGTAAATCTTCCTTTCATTAATGTGATTTCAGGAATGCCTAGATATACTAAATTCTTGAAAGATCTAATCAAGAATAGAAAGAAAATGGAAGAACTCTCGGCAGTTACTATGAATGCTAATTGTTCAGCAGTGCTGTTGAATAAGATACCAGAAAAATTATCTGATCCAGGAAGTTTCACAATTCCATGTTTTCTGGGTAGTCTTAGTTCAATAGAAGCATTAGCAGACTTAGGTGCTAGTATAAATTTAATGTCGTATTCACTATACGCTAAACTAGACCTTGGAGAATTGAAACCAACAAGAATAAGCATACAACTAGCCGATCGATTAATAAAATATCCTAGATGGATAATGGAGAACATGCTAGTTAAAGTTGATACTTTAGTATTTCCAGTAGATTTTGTTGTTCTGGACATGGAAGAAGATTCTCAAGTTCCTCTCATATTAGGAAGACCATTCTTAAACACGGCTAAAGCAATGATAGACGTGTTTGGTAAAAAATTGACCCTAAGTATAGAGGATGAGAGTGTTACCTTTTCAGTTGATAGAGCAATGCAACAACCGCAATCTGCAGATGATCCATGTTATTATATTCAAACTATAGATTCACATGCAGAATTGTTAGAGGAATTTCCAGAATTACAAGGAACAGGAGAATGTTCTTTAGGAGAAGGTAATGAACCAATTGATGAAGCTGAAATGTTAGCTACACTAATAGCTAATGGATATGAACCAACAACAGAAGAAATTCAAATGCTAAAAGAAGAAGACAGATATCGATACAAATCATCGATAGAAGAACCTCCGACATTAGAGTTAAAGCCAATTCCAAACCATTTGGAATATGCTTATTTACATGGTGAATCTGAATTACCTGTAATAATATCGTCTTCTCTTACTGAAAATGAGAAATCACAACTCATTTCTGTGTTGAAAGCTCATAAACCAGCCATTGCATGGAAGATTCATGATATAAAAGGAATAAGTCCTTCGTATTGCACGCATAAAATCCTTATGGAAGAAGGTCATAAAACGTATGTGCAACGCCAACGAAGACTAAATCCTAATATGCAAGATGTTGTTAAGAAGGAAATTATTAAACTGCTAGATGCAGGTTTAATTTATCCAATTTCTGATAGTTCATGGGTAAGCCCAGTTCAATGCGTGCCTAAGAAGGGTGGCATGACTGTCATTACAAATGAGAAAAATGAGCTTATTCCTACTAGGACTGTAACAGGATGGCGTGTTTGTATTGATTATAGAAAATTAAATGACGCCACCAGAAAAGATCACTTTCCCTTACCTTTCATTGATCAAATGTTGGAAAGATTAGTCGGAAATAGTTACTATTGCTTTCTTGATAGATTTTCTGGATATTTTCAAATTCCAATAGCACCCGAGGACCAAGAGAAAACCACATTCACGTGCCCTTATGGTACTTTTGCTTACAAACGCATGCCATTTGGATTTTCCAACGCCCCTGCAACCTTTTAAAGGTGCATGATGGCGATTTTTCACGACATGATAGAAGAATGCATGGAAGTTTTCATGGATGACTTTTCAGTCTTCGGTGATACATTTGAATCATGTCTAGCTAATCTTGAACGAATGCTTATTAGATGCGAACAATCAAATCTAGTTCTTAATTGGGAGAAATGCCATTTCATGGTTAAAGAAGGCATCGTTCTTGGACATAAAATCTCAAAGGAAGGAATTGAAGTGGATAGAGCTAAAGTATATGTAATTGCTAAACTTCTACATCCCACCAATGTTAGAGGAGTTAGGAGTTTTCTAGGGCATGCCGGTTTTTACTGACGTTTAATAAAAGATTTTTCTAAAATTGCCACTCCTATGAATAAACTCCTAGAAAAGGATGCTCCATTCATCTTTTCAGATGAATGCATCAAATCTTTTAATATTCTTAAAGAGAAACTCACTAATGCGCCAATCATGATAACTCCAAATTTGAATCTACCGTTTGAACTTATGTGCGATGCAAGTGATTTTGCAATGGGAGCCGTTTTAGGACAAAGGATTGAAAAACGATTTCAACCTATATATTATGCTAGTAAGACATTACAAGGAGCACAAACGAACTATACAACTACTAAAAAAGAACTCCTTGCTATTGTCTTTGCTTTTGACAAATTTTGATCATATCTCGTTCTAGCTAAAACGGTGGTCTATACTGACCATTCTGCTCTTAGATACCTATTTTCGAAACAAGATGCCAAACCAAGATTAATCCGTTGGATCTTACTCTTACAAGAGTTTGATATTGAAATCCGAGATAAAAGAGGAGCAGAAAATCTCGCCGCTGATCATCTTTTTCGTCTTGAAAATCCCAAATTAGAAGTTCTAAATGAATCGGCCATACAAGACAACTTTCCTTATGAATATCTATTGAAGATAGATTATAATGAAATTCCATGGTTTGCAGACTATGCAAACTACTTAGTATGTGGATTCCTTGAAAAAGGATTATCGTACCAAAAATGAAAGAAATTCTTCAGTGATATAAAACACTATTTCTGGGAAGATCCACATCTGTTTAAAAGTTGTCCAGATGGAATAATACGCCGATGTGTATTCGGAGATGAAGCTAGTAAAATTTTAAACCATTGTCACACAGGACCAACAGGAGGGCATTATGGGCCTCAACTAACAGCAAGAAAAGTTTATGATGCTGGATTCTATTGGCCTACAATTTACAAAGACGCACACCTTCTTTGCAAATCCTGTGATGCTTGTCAAAGGGCCGGAAAAATAAGTCAACGTGATGAAATGCCACAAAATGTCATTCAAGTATGTGAAGTATTTGACATTTGGGGTATTGACTTTATGGGTCCATTTCCAAAATCTCATAATAATCTCTATATTCTCGTAGCCATTGATTATGTATCTAAATGGACGGAAGCACAAGCTCTCCCAACTAACGATGCACGAATTGTAGTCAACTTTTTAAAACGTCTTTTTGCAAGATTTGGAACACCGAAAGCTTTAATAAGTGATCGGGGAACTCATTTCTGTAATAATCAACTTGAGAAAGTTCTCAAAAGATATGGAGTAACTCATAAAATCTCCACTGCATATCATCCACAAACAAGTGGACAAGTTGAAAATACCAACCGAGCTTTAAAACGTATTCTAGAGAAAACCGTAGGATCAAATCCGAAGGAATGGTCCATTAAATTGGAGGATGCACTCTGGGCTTTTAGAACAGCCTACAAAACTCCAATTGGAACCACACCTTTTAGACTTATTTATGGAAAAGCATGTCATCTTCCAGTAGAAATTGAACACAAAGCATTTTGGGCTTTGAAGACATGTAATCTCGACTTACATGAAGCTGGACGTCTACGGTTAAGTCAATTAAACGAATTAGAAGAATTAAGACAAGAAGCATACGAAAATTCGTTAATCTATAAGGAAAGAACGAAGAAATGGCATGATAAAAGAATCAGAAGTTCATACGAATTTAAAGAAAGAGACGGAGTTCTTCTTTTCAATTCACGATTCAAGCTATTTCCTGGAAAATTGAAATCAAGATGGTCTGGACCATTCATAGTCAAAAGAGTTTTCCCATACGGAACAGTAGAATTAATAAATTCAAATGAGATTGAATTTAAAGTTAATGGTCACAGAGTTAAACATTACATAGATAGTACGATGGAAGTCGACAACGAAGTTAATCACAATTTCGATACCACAGCTAACTAAGTGTGGGGAGAATCAAGTCTTTTAAGGATTTTATGTATTTCTGTTAGAGTTAGATTGTCTGTTTTCGTGTAGTTCTTGAAAATGGAACCCGAATGGTCTTTCCCTAGCAGACCCTAAAGAACTAGTCTTCTCCCCCCATTCTGAATTTTAATTTTTTTTAGGTTTTTACGAAATGAAGGCTTCCTGTGAACTAAACCATGGTCTAATGCTACACGCTTTGATCACTAAACGTAATAATGACACACTTTCGAGTGAAATAGTATCAGTAATCAGAGAAAGATTGGACGGAGTAAGAAAAGAATCCAGATGCAAAGATAATAAGTTACAATTTGGTAAAGGAAAATCAAATTCCGCAGTGAAAAGAAGAGCACGACACCTAGAAAGATGTCACAAATGCAGAAAATGGTCACATGGAGGTAAATGTTCAAATAATCAAACCTATTCAAACACCGAATTTGTTACGTTATGCAGAGACGGACCGTTCATATGTTTAGAAGAAAAAACACTGAATGCTCGAGGTTACGCCTATGTAGCCATGAAAAACCAATTAAACCGACTATCTTATGAATGGGATAGATCATATCACTAAGAACACTATCTCACATGTAAGTCTGTACAGTTTTTATTTTTATTTTTATTTTTAACCTTTTGATAATAAACGCTAATTTGTTCACTATAAAGTATTAAATTGGTATTGAATAAAATTAAGTTTGGCGACCGAAATTATTGATATCATACAAAAATTTATTACATCACTGTGAAATTTAACGTTTATTCTTAAGGTATAAATATCTTTAATCAATCAACCCAAAATATTTCAAAAATTCATCATGAGTTAAATTAGGTCATGGAACCGAAATTACTTTACCGAAAAGAGGGGCATATGTTTTTGATAATATTTGATTGATTAAAGTGGGATAAAAAGCCAAAAAGATTTTTAATTTTATTTTTACCATGTTTTAAAATTAATATATAAAAATTAAAATAATATTGTAAACTTTTTAAATCAATATATTTAAAATTGTAAATATTTGAAAAATTAATCTTTTTAATATAAGTTTGTATGTATAAAAACAAAAATATAATATAAGTTTGGTGTGAATTTTTAATTTTATGCATTTTAAATTTAAGTTTGGTGTGAATTTAAAAACAAAAATTTACTTTATGTCGCTAAGTTAAAAATATGATTTTTAAAATTCGTCGTAAGTTGAAGACTAGGTCTTTGAACCGAAATTGCTTTACCCGAGGGAGGGACGAGAACTTTTATTATCATTATTTTTAATCTTATTGAATTAAAGTATGCCAAAAACATTAAAAAAACTCAAAAATCTTAGCTTTTAAAACAATCGCTACAAAAATACAAATTTTAAAATTTTGTCGAAGGACGGACTAGGACATCGATCCGAAACGACCTCGTCCTAAAACAAAGGAAAACAAAATTTTAAATTTATTTTATATTTGTTTTATAAGTTAAGATTTAAAAAAAAAAAAAAAAAGCACCGCGACTCGCGGAGTTTGATGGGAAAAATCACCGCGACTCGCGGAGATCAGAAATTACAGAAAAAAATAAAAACGCTGGAATCAGCTCAGTCCACACACCCACCCACTCCAAACTGCGCAAACACCCGAAAAACACACACCAAATTCGCAATTTTTGACCGTTTATCATCAAATCTTTTACTAAAATCATGTTGAGAAGGATGTTATCAAGGAATTACTCAAGAAAAACGGTAAATTTCTACACCTAAACACCATTTAATCCGAAAATTAGTGTTCTTGAGCAATTTTTTCCCCAATTCGATTTTGATGCTTTTTAGTGTAATTATGCTTAAATTGCTTATGTATTATGCTTTCATAACCTAGATTGATGCTATTTAACATGATTAGAAGCCTTAAACTTCAAATTTTGAGTAATCTAGGGTTTGTGTTCTTGAGAAATTTGGGGCTTTTTGATATAAATAGGTTATGACCGATTTTTGTCATGAATTGTTGCTAAATTAAGTAGTGTAACATGTTTAGGTAGTTAAATGATCCAAACTTTGAGCCTAAACATGATTTTGAGAATTAAAGTGGACTTTTTCAAGTCTAAAATTCATGAACTTGATTTTTAAGAGATAATGCCATTTGAAACTTGTTTAATTGCTAGTAATGATTATTTTGACATGTTATTTGAGTTGAATGCTTATAAACTTGGCGAACATTTTCGTATATGCTTATTTGAAAAAGTGTAGATTTGATAAAAATATGAAAGTGTGCTTAAGTTTGATATAAATTGAACATGTCATTGTAATTATTTTGATTGATGATTTTGCTGACACTAATGCATATTTGGATGCACAAATATTGTGTTTGATGTGTTTTGCAGACTGAAAAGGGTGAATCTTCATCCCAAGCTCGCAATGCTCCTGCTGAGAATGTGGAACAACAAGAGGTGGATAACTACTACAAACAAGATATACCTCATCTAGTTATGACATTTTCAGATATGCACTTGAAAGATTTGCACCCGAACTTGAGATTTGACAGACGTTGGATAGATTATCCAAAATACCATAGAGGCTTGCACACTCTTCATTCTAAAGCTGTTAAAGTACCTAGGGTAATAGAATGGGGACCATTATAAGCTGTAGAATTGGTCGGGCTAATTAGGGAATTACTTACGCAGAGGTATGGTAATTCTACTTTTAACGATTGGGTACGTTTATTCAACATGCGTAGACCTGTATATAAAGTATGGTGTGAAGAATTGTTGTGTAGTATAGAAATAAATGATCGGGTAGCTAGTTTAACCGATCAATCTTTTATTAGATTTTTGTTAGGAGGTTCGATGCGCCACATGTCTTTACTAGACATGGCTCAGGCCTTACGTATATATACGCCTGAGGAGTTAGCATCTGCCGATTGTAGAGGGTTGATATTGAAAGGTAGGAAAATTGATGAAAATTTTGATACGCATGGTGTATGGAGTCAAATGACTAGCCATCACCGATTTAAAGGGGAAAATTACTATTATTTGGATATAGATAGAGCTGAATTAAGAGTAATTCATAGGTTTTTAGCCAATTCGATTACACAACGAGGTAAGAATAAGGAAAAGGTAAATGAACAGGATTTGTTTTACCAGATGTGTATTCGAGACCCACAAAGCGCTGTAAGTATACCGTATTGTGTGGGTTATTATTTATCAGCTATGGTTAGGGAGATGAGACCGCACAGTATAATAGGAGATGGTATATTTATTACACTAATTGCTGAGTATCTCAATGTGGATATAAGTCGGGGGGATTATTAGTCGAAGAATCAGAACCCCACGATACAATTGGTTTAAATGTATACCATGGTGCGAAGGTTTTGAAAAGGCGAAATAACACCGCAGTACGATATAATGGTAGACATCCACAGGTTGAGAGAAACCAACAGCCAGGTAATGTGGGAGGGGGAAATGAAATGACAGAAATGCAAAGGTTTATAGCTTCACAAGAGTATGAAAATGCTAGACATCGAGCATTTGAAGATTGGCAAGTTCATCAAAACCAAATCATAGCTCATTGCCAACATGTAGGTAGAAACTATATTCCTACTCCATCGCCCGTATTTCCTCCCTAGTCTATAGAGATCCAACCACCGTATCCTACGTATAATCCAGCCGAAGCATTCTATAACACATACGGTTATGCATGGAACCCCTACTGGTATCAGTATTATCCCTAGTGTACTTAGTTTTATTTATTTTATTATTTTTAATGTTGATACATTTAATACTTATGTTGGAATTGTATTAGTTTTTATAATTTTCTAACTTTTATTATTAGATTTTAATAATTTTTGAATGTGGGGTAATATACCAAACTTCAAAAATATGTATATATGTTTGCAGTTTATCTTATGTACACAACAGGGTAAAACAACGCATTTTCAAAGACTGGCATTAAGTTCAGCAAAAGCAACTAATTTTGACGACAAGATGTAAAATATATGTGAAATAACAACAAGACGGAATGAACAAATGATATGCACCATTTATCATTCAACACAAACAACAATATGTTTGAAAACTTTGGTAAAATTTAATCATTTCTACGCTAATCACCCAAAATAATTTAAATTGTTACTAATTTCTTGCAAATGAGGGCATTGCAAGATCTTAAGTGTGGGAAGGGATAAAATTCTTTCGGATTTTTAAAATTTTTATCTTAAACACTTGGTTACTATTAAAAATACTAGTAAAGCAGTAGTTGTATTAGAATCTAGTGCTCTCTGATAACAAAGAACAGTCCTAGTCTTATATACTGACTACCCAATTCTAGTAAAAATTTTCAAAATTTTCAATTAAATGAACTCAAAATCATGTTTATACATATTTATGAATGATAAAACTAGGTTTTAACACCGAAATTATTGTTACCTCGGAAAGGACATAAATTGAGAAACAAACCAAAATGTTAGAATTCATTTAAAATGGAATAGAGGATAATAAAAAGGAAAATAAAAGCCAAGTGTGGGAAAATTTACCAAGTTATTTTAAACATATGTCACATATTTTTGTACAAATGATTGAAAATACTTTTGTTTTGGACGATAATTAACTGTTTTACCCAATGAAAGAAAATAAAAGATGGATCTACACGACGAATCAATTCCATCATTAAAAGGAAGTAAAGTCTTCCGAAAAAGACACGCGCTTCTTGATTTAGGTCATGAAGTTGTCGTCCAGACCAGCTGTAGGTTGACGAAAAATCTAGAAAAGTCATCTCTAAAATCAGCAGGAAATCCACGGACCTCAGCATAAAACAGGGTCGCCAAGTGGTCAGATTTATCCTAACCATGAGAAGGATTTATCTCGTACAATGGGGGGCACCGTGCAAATTAGCTTGATAAGACTAATGAATCAGATCCCCAGAAAGAATAATCTCCTTAAAGATTAAAAATCAGCTTTTAAGCCTGATATTACTCAATCCTTGAGATTGACCTTAAAGATTGAGAATTACAAACTCATGAAATTCAATGATATCTAAACTCGAGCTTGAACGAGAAAATATTTTGATCAAAATTACAAACCGATTTGTTTTCTAAAAACCCATTTTTAATGCATTCATTACCATTGAACGTAAAATCCTAGGAATTCACCTGGAATTCATTAGGTCACCTGAACCAAATCGGGTGTCAACCGTAAGAACGGTGGTTGCATAGCATGGTCAACGACAGGACCATGTGCCAGACCGAAAAATTATAAGGGTGAGCTTTACTATTGCTCCTACCAAGGATAGTAATTGCGTCCGACATGTTATAGACCATAATTAAAAGCATGTCAGGGGACATTGCCTTAACAGTTGCTTGTTCAAAGCTTTCCTTTACAACCGGACGGTAGTTTACCAAAAGGTAATATACGGAGCAAGTATACTGGACGTGTTGCTTTCCTAATACAAGGTTAGCAAGTGGGTGACACAAAACCACAAGTTTTAAGCTAAAATTTTCAAATCTGAAACCCACCAAACCCACAAAAAGAATTTGCAAACACCGGTGAAGGGTTATTCCGGAAAACTTATCTAGGGTAAAAACTAGATTTAATTTTCAAAAGATCAAATGTTTTCATAAAGATCCAATTTCCTTAATGGATCTAAATTTTTATAGTCATGTGAGACTGTAAACCATATCGTTACTACCATTGTTTACACCGCCGTATAGAAATCACTGATGTACAAAGTGTGAAGAATAAAGAAGTGATTCTAGTATTTCAAGACTATATTGCTTGAGGACAAGCAACGCTCAAGTGTGGGAATATTTGATAATGCTAAAAACGAACATATATTTCATAACATTATTCCTCAAGAAAGACAAGCTTTTAGTTGCAATTGTTCTATTTACAAGTGATATTCGTTTAAATAATAAAAGGTGAAGACAAAAGACAGATTCGACGAATTGAAGACGCAAACAACTAAAAAGCTCAAAAGTACAAAATACAATCAAAGAGGTTCCAATTATGGGTAAGAAACGTCTCGAAATTACAAGAGTACAAGATTCAAAACGCAAAGTACAAGATATTAAATTGTACGCAAGGACGTTCGAAAATCCGGAACCGGGACCAGAGTCAACTCTCAACGCTCGACGCAACGGACTAAAAATTACAAGTCAACTATGCACATAAATATAATATAATATTTAAATAATTCTTAAAAATTATTTATATATTATATTTATATTTAAATCCGTCGGCAAACAAAGAGCCAAGGCTGAGTGAGCTGTAAAAACGAACTCCGCGACTTGCGGAGTTCGAAGACTAAAAGAACCGCGACTCGCGGAGCTCACCTGGACGAAAATTCCTATAAAAGCCAGCGAATTCTGATCGTAAAAATATCCATAAAATCTCTCTTTCTCTATATGTAAACGTAATATATATATATATATATATATATATATATATATATATATATATATATATATATATATATATATATATATATATATATATATATATATATATATATATATATATATATATATATATATATATATATATTTTAATTTTAATTTTAATTTTAATTTTAATTTTAATTTTAATTTTAATTTTAATTTTAATTTTAATTTTAATTTTAATTATAATTCTAATAATAAGGGTATGTTAGCGAATGTTGTAAGGGTGTAAGTCGAAATTCAGTTCATGTAACGCTACGCTATTTTTAATCATTGTAAGTTATGTTCAACCTTTTTAATTTAATGTCTCGTAGCTAAGTTATTATTATGCTTATTTAAAATGAAGTAATCATGATGTTGGGCTAATTACTAAAATTGGGTAATTGGGCTTTGTACCATAATTGGGGTTTGGACAAAAGAACGACACTTGTGGAAATTAGACTATGGGCTATTAATGGGCTTTATATTTGTTTAACTAAATGATAGTTTGTTAATTTTAATATAAAGATTTACAATTAGACGTCCCTATAAATAGCCATATATACTCAATCGGACACGATGGGCGGGGTATTTATATGTACGAATAATTGTTCATTTAACCGGACACGGGAATGGATTAATAGCCACTAGAATTATTAAAACGGGGGTGAAATTATGTACAAGGACACTTGGCATAATTGTTAACAAATTATTAAAACCTTGGGTTACACGCAGTCGATAACCTGGTGTAATTATTAAACAAAGTATTAAAATCTTGTTACAGTTTAAGTCCCCAATTAGTTGGAATATTTAACTTCGGGTATAAGGATAATTTGACGAGGACACTCGCACTTTATATTTATGACTGATGGACTGTTATGGACAAAAACCAGACGGACATATTAAATAATCTAGGACAAAGGACAATTAACCCATGGGCATAAAACTAAAATCAACACGTCAAACATCATGATTACGGAAGTTTAAATAAGCATAATTATTTTATTTCATATTTAATTTCCTTTATTTTATATTTAATTGCACTTCTAATTATCGCACTTTTATTTATTGTTATTGTATTTAATTGCACTTTTAATTATCGTACTTTTTAATTATCGCAAGTTTATTTTATCGCACTTTTATTTATCGCAATTTCATTATCGTTATTTACTTTACGCTTTAAATTAAGTCTTTTATTTATTTAATATTTTTACATTTTGTTTTAACTGCAACTAAAGTTTTAAAATCGACAAACCGGTCATTAAACGGTAAAAACCCCCCTTTATAATAATAATATTACTTATATATATATTTGTATTTTTATAAAATAAAACTAATATAGCGTTAAGCTTTGTTTAAAAGATTCCCTATGGACCGAACCAGACTTACTAAAAACTACACTACTGTACGATTAGGTACACTGCCTATAAGTATTGTAGCAAGGTTTAAGTATATCCATTCTCTAAATAAATAAATATCTTGTGTAAAATTGTATCGTATTTAATAGTATTTCCTAGTAAACTATAAGCTATTTCATATACACCTCGCATAACATCAATTACTTTTGTCAATAAGTTTATCATTACTAGTGTTATTTGATATATTTATTATTAATTCTAATATTATTATTATTATTAGTATTTTTAAATAATATTTAAATTATTATTATTAATTATTAATTACATATAATCATACGTACAGATATATGAATATGCTTTCTTTCAACATCAACTTTTAAAAATTTGTCTGTGTCTCAAAAGCTGATTTCATGAATCAATCCAATTGCAATTAAAAATTGAATTTAGTACAATTCAATATCTGTTCTTTTTATTTTCTTCTTTGTTTCTTTCTATTACAGAATAATCTTGTTACACGTCCATTTCAATCCTTTTACCAAATAGGAATTCGTCCATTACAAAGAGATTGAATCGATTGTGTTGAAGCAAGAACACCTACAAACCACAACCAAAAGAACCACCTTCACAATCACAACCGAACCCTCACCATTCTCCTAAAACTACAACTTTCTACCGGCCACCTTGTGGCCAAGACCAACACTCGTGTTGTTAATTTTTTTTTTTTAACAAATACCATCACCACCAATGACACCTCTTATCAAAGAGTGTTGTCTATCATCTTCTGGGTTATATCATGAAAACCCAACACCATCAACCCATATAACACCTTCATCCACCACTTTATCTTTCTCTCCTCTCTGTCTCACTTGTTGAAAATACCATAACCGCCACCCTCCTTTTGTACTCGATCACCATTATCATTTTTCCTGTTTTTCTCCTTCTTCTTTTCTGTCACTGCTGCAGCAGTAATTTCTGCTCCTGTATATACTTAATCGAATAACCACAGCTACTACAATACAACCATAAACCATCACCTGCTGCAGCTCGTTACTTCTGTTTACTGAACGAACTACGATCAACCTACCATGCACTACTGTTCATATTATTGTTGCTGGACGTTCGAATGGTCATCAAACCGAAATCTTCTTCTTGCCTTTCGTGAACCTATAAACAACAAAACCCATATTGAAATATAATATGAATCTGTTTGAATTATAATTGCACCCCACTATCTGATTATGATTCAATTTATTAATAAAAAAAAGATAGTGGAAGACAACAACTATTTTGTTGATCCCATATCTTTTTGCTTGAAATTGTCGGTTGATGTATCTTACAAAATATGGACGAACCAATGACACATAGAATGGAAATTGGGTCGTGGTTATCTACTGGGCTGTGTAAATGAAGGCCAAGCCCAATGATTCGATTAATGGACTGTATTTTAATTGTTGGGCTGGCATAAAAACCGTCCCTATTCCTGAGTCAATTCATAAAACAAACCAAAAACCCTCGTTTTCTATTTCTCTTTTATTGCTACAGACTTGTTCCTGATTCTATAATAATCGAAGATGGGGAATAGATGAAGATGATGCACTGTGAGGAAGGCGATTATGATGATGATGAAGTGGAGAGTAATGATGACGATAATGATGAAACAAAAGATGATACGATGATGATAAGGTTGGGGTTTGATTAAGTCACGAAAGAATGATGAAATGTTTAAAACAATAACTGAGGTTCGATGGTATAGTGATGTGCCTGATAATGAAGGTGAGCTTGTTTATGATTTTATGTTGGGAAGAAGAAGAAGTACTGACAGAGGGGAGTTATATAAAATTTAATACGGGATATAACAGATAAAATGAAATGGGCGGATGGTTAGTGTGGCTTGTTGGTTAGCGAAGGGTCACAGGTTCGATCCCTGCTGGTGGCATTCTATTTCTTTTTAAAGTTTACTTAAATGAGGTAGTTTATCTTTTATTATTATTATTATTATTATTATTATTATTATTATTATTATTATTATTATTATTATTATTATTATTATTATTATTATTATTATCATTATATTATTATTGTAAATTATCTCTTATTTAAAACTACCAATTATACTAAGATAAACATTATTACTACTATTATTATTACTATTATTACCATCATTAATATTATCATTCTTATCATTAATCGTATTATTACAAATAGATATTTTTACATAAAAATACATTACAATAATATTAATATTACATTTCACTATATGTTTATTCAAATGATGGTAACTAAGCTATATATGAAATGTAACAGTTAGTATATAAATATATGTTGTTATCATATATAAATCCTAATATAAATTTTATTATTAACATGATATAAAGCATAATAAATATTAGAATATAAAATATGTAAATTGAATATATTAAATTTATTTAAGTAACATATAATATAACTAGTATGTTACTAATAATAATATATATAATTATTCAATTACGATTATGTGTATTAATATATATATACACAAATGATATAGGTTCGTGAATCCGAGGCCAACCCTATACTTGTTCAATGTTGTCATATGTATTTTTACTACAAAATACATTGGGTGAGTTTCATTTGCCCTTTTTACTCTTTACGTTTTTGGGCTGAGAATACATGCAAATGCTTTATTAACTGTTTTACAATATTTATATGCGTGAGTTTCATTTGCCCTTTTTACTCTTTACGTTTTTGGGCTGAGAATACATGCAAATGCTTTATTAACTGTTTTACAATATTTATATGCGTGAGTTTCATTTGCCCTTTTTACTCTTTACGTTTTTGGGCTGAGAATACATGCAAATGCTTTATTAACTGTTTTACAATATTTATATGCGTGAGTTTCATTTGCTCCCTTTTTAAATGCTTTTGCAATATATATTTTTGGGACTGAGAATACATGCGCTTTTATAAATGTTTTACGGAATAGACACAAGTAATCGAAACTACATTATATGGTTGAATTATCGAAATCGAATATGCCCCTTTTTATTAAGTCTGGTAATCTAAGAATTATGGAACAGACACCCTAATTGACGCGAACTCTAAAGATAGATCTATCGGGCCCAACAAGCCCCATCCAAAGTACCGGATGCTTTAGTACTTCGAAATTTATATCATGTCTGAAGGAGGATCCCGGAATGATGGGGATATTCTTATATTCATATTGTGAATGTCGGTTACCAGGTGTTCAATCCATATGAATGATATTTTTGTCTCTATGCATGGGACGTATGTTTATGAGAAATGGAAATATGAAATCTTGTGGTCTATTAAAATTATGAAATGATTATTTATGTTAAACTAATGAACTCACCAACCTTTTGGTTGACACTTGAAAGCATGTTTATTCTCAGGTATGAAAGAAATCTTCCGCTGTGCATTAGCTCATATTAGAGACATTACTTGGAGTCATTCATGGCATATTTCAAAAGACGTTGCATTCGAGTCGTTGAGTTCATCAAGATTATTATTAAGTCAATTATAGTTAGATGTATTAAGAAATGGTATGCATGCCGTTAACTTTCAATGTAATGAAAGATTGTCTTTTCAAAAACGAATGCAATGTTTGTAAAATGTATCATATAGAGGTCAAGTACCTCGCGATGTAATCAACTGTTGTGAATCGTTTATAATCGATATGGACTTCGTCCGGATGGATTAGGATGGGTCTTTACAGTTGGTATCAGAGCGGTGGTCTTAGCGAACCAGTTCTTGCATTAGTGAGACTAACTGATAGTCGTTAGAATGCATTAGTGAGTCTGGACTTCAACCGTGTCTGCATGTCAAAAGTTTTGCTTATCATTTAGTGTCGAAAAATTTATTTGCTCATCATCCTTAAAGTTTAGACACGTCCTACTGCCTCTATTGCATAGACAGTGTATAGATAAATTCATATCTTAGCGTATCTGTTATTGTTACCTTTGCCTGACAGATTCCGTAGATTCCTCCGTAACTTATGGGATTTTAGTATGATATATGCATATGTAAACTATGTATTACAGGGTACTAATCTACATCCTATAATCTATTTCTTATTGAAAATCCTTTATCTGATCGTACGAGATGAATCCCTCAATCAGTTCGAATTCCTCGGATTCCGACAACTATTCCGATATGGAGTTTCACCTAAGCTCCGAAAGCAGTGTCACCAGAATGAATCAACCAATCATCTATCCCCAATTCATCTGATGAGTTCGTAGTCGACTTAATCAATGGAAACGAGAAGAAGGCGATGCTTTCCATCAACCAAATTTCCCTCTTGGCGGTGAACCTGAAACACTCACCGGCGAACCCATTCGAAATATTATATTCACTCTCATTTCCTGGATACCACGCAATGACTATATGATATCCAAAATTCTGAATCTTATTCATTCGCTCATTCCGACCGACAATCATCCTGGAATAATAGAAGAAGTCAACGAACTTCGCGCTCGAGTAATCAATTTGGAAAACATGGTGCAAAATGTACCAGCTTCAACAACATCACCGGTACCAACAGTATCACCAACATCATCATCAACCTCAGCACCAACAACACTTGTAGCACCGACAGCAACAGTACCATCATCAGCAGCACCAGCAACATAACTAGTACAAACAACAACAACATCATCACACATCACAACCTCGCAATCTATACCTCAAGCATAATCATCGTTCTACATATCGTTCTACATCGATTATCTTCGTTCTTCATGATGATTAAGTAATCTCTAAATATTTTAGAGATTATGTATTCTAGTTCTAACGGTAAATCAAATGAGTTTAATATCATATTAACTCAATGAATCCATGATTACATCTGAAGAAAATATATATGTATATATGTTTTCATAAAGATTGTAATTAAAAATTCTTTCGTACAAAGTGTTAATTGTGAAAATATTTTAACGGGTAGGTAATACCCGAGGAATATTTAGATTTCACATTAATAAGTTACACTGTACATTCTTCGAATCTGATTCAACGATCATTTACTATTCTACTTAGATCCACAAGGTATACGAATCCGTTCACCACAAAATAACCATTTTCATTCAATTTCATATTTAGATTTTGACTTACCAGAATCCAACAAGCGGCATAATGAAGAAATAATGGACACAATAAAAATTGATTAGAAACAGACTAATTGACAATATGAAATTTTGTTAAGAAACCACGCTAACAAAATCCTAGCTAACTGTTAATTCCATATTACATTTTATTTATCGCAATTTAATTATCGTAATTTATTTTATCGCAATTTTAATTTTCGCAATTTTGTTTATCGTTATTTAATTTCTGTTATTTACTTTACGCATTTTATTTATCGTCATTTAATTTCTGTATTTATTTTACGCACTTTAAATATCGGGACACGTATACAAGGTTTTGACATATCATATCGACGCATCTACATATATTATTTGGAATCACCATAGACACTTTATATGTAGTAATGATCGAGTTCTCTATACAGGGTTGAGGTTGATTCTATAATAATATATATACTTTGAGTTGTGATCGAGTCTGAGACATGTACACGGGTCACGATATGTAATAATTAATTTGAATATTATAAAATAAACTATATATGAATTATTGGACTGTTAACTGTGGACTATCAACTGTGGACTGTCAACATTAGACAAATTAAAATGAATTAAAATATTGATTATAACCTATGGAATTAAACAATTCTTCAAGTTGCCACTTGATTTCATCTTAAACCTCATTTGTATCTTGACGATTATAAACTGCGTTCAAACCTTTCGTAATTCTTGAAAACACCTCAATCGAAAGGATGAACCAACCGCACTTCATCTACGAGAAGAAAGATTGATGCATATAGTTATGCACCTGAAAACACTCGGAACCTGTGTAAACATTCAACACGTGTCTGTTCTAGCTCCTTTGACATTGTTATTACCAAAAATAACATTTCAACTTCTTTTTTTTTCCAATTAGCAAATTTTGTCATAGCTTCAGCAAATCAATATCGACTTCCATTCAAATTAGCCTTATTATAACCTCGATATATAAGTTTGCATGTCGTCATTGTTATCGGAGAACCTTTTATATTCCACCAATTCACCAGCAGACGTACCAGTAGCCTCGTTGCTCCTTAGCTTAATTCTCTTCGACAAATCATTATATTTATCTGTTGAAGTCTTATCATGAACTCATCCGCACCTTGTAACTAGAATTGTCATACCAATTACCAGAAATCAGCGTTTAATCATCTAAAAATGCAATTCTCTTGAAACACCCTGGTTTGATAACCAATGATTTAGATCCGTTAACTTTGAAAATGCTGACGAAGCAGCATGTAGTAAATGGTCTTAATGGCCAAAAGTGATGATAAAAGAATGGAGTGTTGGGAACGCTCGGTTAAAAATTTGGTACTAAAAAACGGATTGAGCTAATCATGAAGGAGATCAAGGACAAATACAAGGACCATACCATATATTCAAAGAATCCAGGTAATTCTGGATCCGATGAAACCTTCAACGAATATCTTGCTCCGTACTCATGTTAAAATCTTGCGGAAAGTCTTCCTCATCAACCATCGAACTTAGAAATTCCAAAAATATCATCATCAATATCTTCGATATTTCTGAGGATATTTTCATAAATATTCTCGTCCGAAAATATATACCTCTTCGTGCTTTCTGTGTATCATTATATTGGAAACATTCAATAGAAAATTTTGTACCGAAAAGCAGATTATTCGAAACTATGAAGAAAGCCGTGGACAAATCACAAAGAATAAGTTTGACTTCAAAGAATCCAAATGATTCAATGTCTGCTAAAGTCTTTAGTGAATATCTTACTCCTTACTCTAAACCCTTGCGGACAATAGTTTCTATCATCCTCTAATCTTAGATATTCCGAGATATTATCGTATCTTTCATTATAAATATCCTCCATATTCTGAAGATATTTTCATAACTATTCTTATCTGAAATCATTAATCTCTTCGTGCTATCAGTGATACATCATATAGAAACTGTTAGTTTCTATATTCTGTAAACTTTCGAGTTTAAAATATGAATGTTATTGAAGTAATGTTGGGAACTGATGCATGAGTTAGTATAATATAATGACACTTGATCAACGTGATTATATTACAGTAAGTCATGCTGAGTTTCTAATGGGACGAGATGATTCACAGTTCATAACGTCATCATGTTCCACGCTACATAACTCTTTCATTCTGCTTAACTTCTGAACATATCAAGAAAGTATATTCTTGATAGTTCTATTCTCAGCGATCCTGGTAATTTGACAAATCAAATCGTGCTATTACGTTTATTCTTGTTTAGAACATTACGTTCATTTGAAACTCCATACCTACAAATTCTGGACCGTTATTTACAAAAAGAAAACCAAAGCATGAAGCTCTGAAATAGAAAGGAGGTATAAATCGCAGCAAATAAGAGAGCGCATTAACTGTCTATGAAAATAATTATAGGAGACAGAAGCAGTGACATTGAAATATAAGGGAAGATATAAAACTCAAAAACAACATAGAAGTTACAAACCGTGGATATTAATACGAATATCAATATAAAGACATGGTATAATTAAGAATAGTATCCCCCCAAGGCAATAGTAGAAGTAAACAAATTTTCTGGTGGAAGATTGAAAAGAAAGATGACAGATACATAGATAGGAAAATATCAAGAATCAGAACTGGATGGAGCATTTCCACAATATTTTAGAAGTAGGAATAGAGGAAGGAAGTATAGGAATGGTGAAAGTAATGGAACGGAAGAGTTTGATTTATAATGGAAGTATCAGACAGAGTAATCGAGGCAGATCACGGTATTTAATTATAGAGATCTTAATTTCCTTACTCGCCGAAGAATCAAATCTTTTAGATTTCGAAGATTTTCTTCAAATTCCTTGAATTCCGGAATTCAACCCCCTACGCCAAAAGTTAAGGCGCACCTTACTTTCTAAATTCAATCGCGACTACGTCAAAAGTTATGGAAAATCTCTATTTTTTTCATCTCAATTTTTTTGTGATAACTTCATTCATACACTTCGATTAATCGAATCATTTTATCCATATTACTTAATGATAATAAAACTCTATTCATCAACTCATATTCATCATGAAAACATTTTTATTGTTAACCATGACCACCCCACTCAAATTTCGGGACGAAATTTCTTTAACGGGTAGGTACTGTGATGACCCGGGAATTTCCGACCAAATTTAAACTTTAATCTTTATATCTTTCCGACACAATAAGCAAAGTCTGTAACGTTGAGTCTCAAAAACTTTAAACTGTGTTTATATATACATTTGACCTTTGACTGTTCTCGACGATTCACGAACCAATGTTGTAAATAAAAATATTGATATATATAAAAATAAATGTAAATATACATATAATAATTTAAAAGTAATAAAATATAATATAAATAATAAAATCAAATATGTAAAATAAGAATTAAGTGTAATTTAAAATGAACATACATATATATGATTGCTATTAATAGCCACTATATTGTAATATATAAAAGATATAAATATTATGTGTAAATATTAAATATTCAGTAGTTGTTATTTATTAATATATTATATTACAAAATTAATAATAAATAATATTAAGATATCAAAATTAATTATAATTAAAATGTAGTTGCTAAAGTAATATTATTATTACTTTCAATATTAATATCAACGTTAATATTTTTAATATCATTATTTTAAATATATAACATATAAACATGAAAGTTGATGTATATAAATATTATTAATAATATCACTATTGTCATTAAAATAAATAATATTATTAGTATTATTATCATTAATAATGTTATTATTATGATTAATATTATTACTAAAGTTGTTATTTTATCATAAAATTATAAGTATCATTACTTTTATTACTTTTGTCAATAATTTTATCATTACTAGTGTATTTGATATATTTATTATTAATTCTAATATTATTATTATTAGTATTTTTAAATAATATTTAAATTATTATTATTAATTATTAATTACATATAATCATACGTACAGATATATGAATATGCTTTCTTTCAACATCAACTTTTAAAAATTTGTCTGTGTCTCAAAAGCTGATTTCATGAATCAATCCAATTGCAATTAAAAATCGAATTTAGTACAATTCAATATCTGTTCTTTTTATTTTCTTCTTTGTTTCTTTCTATTACGGAATAATCTTGTTACACGTCCATTTCAATCCCTTTACCAAACAGGAATTCGTCCATTACAAAGAGATTGAATCGATTGTGTTGAAGCAAGAACACCTACAAACCACAACCAAAAGAACCACCTTCACAATCACAACCGAACCCTCACCATTCTCCTAAAACTACAACTTTCTACCGGCCACCTTGTGGGTAAGACCAACACTCGTGTTAATTTTTTTTTTACAAATACCATCACCACCAATGACACCTCTTATCAAAGAGTGCTGTCTATCATCTTCTGGGTTATATCATGAAAACCCAACACCATCAACCCATATAACACCTTCATCCACCACTTTATCTTTCTCTCCTCTCTGTCTCACTTGTTGAAAATACCATAACCGCCACCCTCCTTTTGTACTCGATCACCATTATCATTTTTCCTGTTTTTCTCCTTCTTCTTTTCTGTCACTGCTGCAGCAGTAATTTCTGCTCCTGTATATACTTAATCGAATAACCATAACTACTACAATACAACCATAAACCATCACCTGCTGCAGCTCGTTACTTCTGTTTACTTAACGAACTACGATCAACCTACCATGCACTACTGTTCAGATTATTGTTGCTGGACGTTCGAATTGTCATCAAACCGAAATCTTCTTCTTACCTTTCGTGAACCTATAAACAACAAAACCCATATTGAAATATAATATGAATATGTTTGAATTATAATTGCACCCCACTATCTGATTATGATTCGATTTATTAATAATAAAAAAAGATAGTGGAAGACAACAACTATTTTGTTGATCCCATATCTTTTTGCTTGAAATTGTCGGTTGATGTATCTTACAAAATATGGACGAACCAATGACACATAGAATGGAAATTGGGCCGTGGTTATCTACTGGGCTGTGTAAATGAAGGCCAAGCCCAATGATTCGATTAATGGAGTGTATTTAATTGTTGGGCTGGCATAAAAACCGTCCCTATTCCTAAGTCAATTCATAAAACAAACCAAAAACCCTCGTTTTCTATTTCTGTTTTATTGCTACAGACTTGTTCCTGATTCTATAATAATCGAAGATGGGGAATAGATGAAGATGATGCACTGTGAGGAAGGCGATTATGATGATGATGAAGTGGAGAGTAATGATGACGATAATGATGAAAGAAAAGATGATACGATGATGATAAGGTTGGGGTTTGATTAAGTCACGAATGAATGATGAAACGTTTAAAACAATAACTGAGGTTCGATGGTATACTGATGTGCCTGATAATGAAGATGAGCTTGTTTATGATTTTATGTTGGGAAGAAGAAGAAGTACTGACAGAGGGGAGTTATATAAAATTTAATACGGGATATAACAGATAAAATGAAATGGGCGGATGGTTAGTGTGGCTTGTTGGTTAGCGAAGGGTCACAGGTTCGATCCCTGCTGGTGGCATTCTATTTCTTTTTAAAGTTTATTTAAATGAGGTAGTTTATCTTTTATTATTATTATTATTATTATTATTATTATTATTATTATTATTATTATTATTATTATTATTATTATTATTATTATTATTATTATTATTATTATTATTATCATTATATTATTATTGTAAATTATCTCTTATTTAAAACTACCAATTATACTAAGAAAAACATTATTACTACTACTATTATTACTATTATTACCATCATTAATATTATCATTCTTATCATTAATCGTATTATTACAAATAGATATTTTTACATAAAAATACATTACAATAATATTAATATTACATTTCACTATATGTTTATTCAAATGATGGTAACTAAGCTATATATGAAATGTAACAGTTAATATATAAATATATGTTGTTATCATATATAAATCCTAAAATAAATTTTATTATTAACATGATATAAAGCATAATAAATATTAGAATATAAAATATGTAAATTGAATATATTAAATTTATTTAAGTAACATATAATATAACTAGTATATTACTAATAATAATATATATAATTATTCAATTACGATTATGTGTATTAATATATATATACACAAATGATATAGGTTCGTGAATCCGAGGCCAACCCTATACTTGTTCAATGTCGCCATATATATTTTTACTAAAAAATACATTGGGTGAGTTTCATTTGCCCTTTTTACTCTTTACGTTTTTGGGCTGAGAATACATGCAAATGCTTTATTAACTGTTTTACAATATTTATATGCGTGAGTTTCATTTGCCCTTTTTACTCTTTACGTTTTTGGGCTGAGAATACATGCAAATGCTTTATTAACTGTTTTACAATATTTATATGCGTGAGTTTCATTTGCTCCCTTTTTAAATGCTTTTGCAATATATATTTTTGGGACTGAGAATACATGCGCTTTTATAAATGTTTTACGGAATAGACACAAGTAATCGAAACTACATTATATGGTTGAATTATCGAAATCGAATATGCCCCTTTTTATTAAGTCTGGTAATCTAAGAATTAGGGAACAGACACCCTAATTGACGCGAACTCTAAAGATAGATCTATCGGGCCCAACAAGCCCCATCCAAAGTACCGGATGCTTTAGTACTTCGAAATTTATATCATGTCCGAAGGAGGATCCCGGAATGATGGGGATATTCTTATATGCATATTGTGAATGTCGGTTACCAGGTGTTCAATCCATATGAATGATACTTTTGTCTCTATGCATGGGACGTATGTTTATGAGAAATGGAAATATGAAATCTTGTGGTCTATTAAAATTATGAAATGATTATTTATGTTAAACTAATGAACTCACCAACCTTTTGGTTGACACTTGAAAGCATGTTTATTCTCAGGTATGAAAGAAATCTTCCGCTGTGCATTAGCTCATATTAGAGACATTACTTGGAGTCATTCATGGCATATTTCAAAAGACGTTGCATTCGAGTCGTTGAGTTCATCAAGATTATTATTAAGTCAATTATAGTTAGATGTATTATGAAATGGTATGCATGCTGTTAACTTACGATGTAATGAAAGATTGTCTTTTCAAAAACGAATGCAATGTTTGTAAAATGTATCATATTGAGGTCAAGTACCTCGCGATATAATCAACTGTTGTGAATCATTTATAATCGATATGGACTTCGTCCGGATGGATTAGGACGGGTCTTTACAGTTGGAACTCTGTCCGTGTAACGCTACGCTATTTTTAACCACTGTAAGTTATGTTTATGTTATTTTCATTAATGTCTCGTAGCTAAGTTATTATTATGCTTATTTAAGCAGAAGTAATCATGATGTTGGGCTAAAAATATTAAAATTGGGTAATTAGGCTTTGTACCATAATTGGGGTTTGGATAAAAGAACGACACTTGTGGAAATTAGACTATGGGCTATTAATGGGCTTTATATTTGTTTAACTAAATGATAGTTTGTTAATTTTAATATAAAGATTTATAATTGGACATACCTATAAATAACCATATACACTCAATCGGACACGATGGGTGGTGTATTTATATGTACGAATAATCGTTCATTTAACCGGACACGGGAATGAATTAATAGTCTATGGAATTATTAAAATAGGGGTGAAATTATGTACAAGGACACTTGGCATAATTGATAACAAAGTATTAAAACCTTGGGTTACACGCAGTCTATAACCTGGTGTAATTATTAAACAAAGTATTAAAACCTTGTTACAGTTTAAGTCCCCAATTAGTTGAAATATTTGACTTTGGATATAAGGATAATTTGACGAGGACACTCGCACTTTATATTTATGACTGATGGACTGTTATGGACAAAAACCAGACGGGCATATTAAATAATCCAGGACAAAGGACAATTAACCCATGGGAATAAACTAAAATCAACACGTCAAACATCATGATTATGGAAGTTTAAATAAGCATAATTCCTTTATTTTCATATTTAATTGCACTTCTAATTATCGCACTTTTATTTATTGTCATTGTATTTAATTGCACTTTTAATTATCGTACTCTTTAATTATCGCAATTTTATTTTATCGCAATTTTATTTTATCGCACTTTTATTTTATCGCACTTTCGTTATTGTTATTTACTTTACGTTTTAAATTAAGTCTTTTATATAATTAATATTTTACATTAGGTTTTAACTGCGACTAAAGTTTTAAAATCGACAAACCAATTATTAAACGGTAAAAACCCCATTTTATAATAATAATATTACTTATATATATATTTGTATTTTTATAAGTTAAAACTAATATAGCGTTAAGCTTGTTTAAGTGTATCCCTGTGGAACGAACCGGACTTACTAAAAACTACACTACTGTACGATTAGGTACACTACCTATAAGTGTTGTAGCAAGGTTTATGTATATCCATTCTAAAAATAAATAAATATCTTGTGTAAAATTGTATCGTATTTAATAGTTTTTCCTAGTAAAATATAAGCTATTTCATATACACCTCGCATAACATCAGCTACTTCTACTAATCTTTTAGTTTCTAAGGGTTGAGGCTTTTCAGTAAATAGGGTACAAAAATCACTAGACACATAACTTCGGTCGGCACCAGTATCGAATAAAATAGTTGCATAACAATTATTGACAAGATATGTACCCATGATGACCTCATCCTCATCTCGGGCTTCAGCAGCAGTGATAACAAACGCACGACCCTTCGCAGCAGTAGTATTAGCTCCAGTAGCAGGATTATCCTTCTTCTTAGGACAATCTGGACTAATGTGTCCCTTTTCTCCACAAGTATAGCAGGTAGGAGGAGCTTTGGCTGGAACAATAGCCTTATCCTTTGGAGGAGTCTTACATGTCTTAGCAACGTATCCCACTTTGTTACACAACGCACAAACAGCAGTACACTGCCCCTGGTGATGCCTCTCACAGTGAAACAGAAAGGATAGGAACCCTTATAATTCGACTTTGTACCATCCGCAGGCTTCTTACTAACATTCTGAGTCGAACCTTGAGATGGCTCAAACTTCCTCTTACCATCATTGCCCTTAGTTTCAACCTGCTTATTAGCCGACGCTCTCCTTCTCTTGGCTAACATCAGATTTTGTTCCATGAGAATCACAACATCAAGAGTAACCTTCTCGGCAGCAATAACATTTCCTTGAACATCCTCAGGAAGTCCTTCAATATACCATTCAATTCTCCTAGCTTCGGTAGGAAACATTTTAGGACATAGAGTAGAAAGCTCAAGATAACGGTTGGTGTAGCTTTCAATATCCGTTCCCTTCACCTTGAGTTCCCAGAACTCAGCTTCAAGTTTCTGAACTTGACTTCGAGGGCAGAATTTATTAATCATCATGCTTTTGAGTTCATCCCATGGAATTGCATTAGCATTATCAATTCCTACGGACTTGGCATGAGCAGACCACCAAGTTAAAGCATTGCCACCCAATGAGCTAGTGGCATACTTTACTCGATCGTAATCACCACAGTTGCAAATACAGAAAATGAATTCCATCTTCTCGAACCAGCGAACTAGTTCAACTGCTTCTTCATTTCCCTTAAATGCAGGAGGATTACAGTTTGTGAAATCCTTGTATGAACAAGTTTTGGTTGAGGATTAACATTATTGGCTTGAGCGTTGCCTTGTGCGGTAGTGAGTAACTGTTGGAATTGCTCGGTAGTCAACACGGTATTGTTAACAGTAGGTGCAGCTGGACGAACCATGATGTTGCTACATAAGTGACCATAAGTCGGATAAGTTAACAAATTATAGGGTTGAGCAATTACAAGTAGGAATAAGATAAAGTATTGATATCACATGATATAAATAAAACACTTTATATTATTAAGGAACGAGGCATTAAATAAGCCTTTTTAATACACGATTCGGAAATAGGAATAGTTTAAGGCATAGCCTTTACATAGATGGAAAAATAGGAAAATAAACTAGGAAATGTCAAGATTAAAGTAGTCTTCATATCTCTTCTTCTCATCTTCAAACTGCTTCCTCACTTTCTCCATGTTATCCTTCACAAGTTTCTCTAGCCTTTCGGTTTGAGAATCGAGGGACTCTTTAATAATTTCCTTCAAGATTTTGTTTTTTTTTCTAGGTTGTTTAGACGCACTTCTATTCGAGCAACATGACGTCTACTAAACTCCCTATTCTTCTCACAACTACTCTGAAGGTTGATGATATCAGACTTCACCCTTACGTGTTCCATGTTATTACAAAATAATGGACTGGTAGCGGGTTCCGGTTGCTTCCTCTTTAGAGTTGAGTTTTTAGATGATTCTTCAATAGGCTCTTCTTCAGGTTCGTAATTTGAGAAGTCACTATCGTAGTTAGGGAAGTTTTGAAGAGCATCCCATTCAGGAGTACTCATCGGTTTATGTACCAATGATTGAAAAGAGCCAGAGTCAGCAGAATCAGCAGGGCTTTCTCCTTCGCTTTCAGATCCTTGAGTTGGGTGAAATTCAGGAGAAGCATGTAGAGTATTCGGACTATAGTTTGGTGAGCAAGGACCACCAAAGCCATAAGGTGGACTTTGGACTGATTTTTCAGTGGAAGACCCTTTAGTATCTTCTTCGGTTGGCTTGATGAGAGTTGGTTTATTAATGCTTGAGCTTGACATCCTATCATTAGGAAAGAGACTTTGATTAGAATCTTTGAGTCAAGTTTAGTAAAGCATACGTGTTAAGATTATAGGGCAATCCTAAGTGCTTTAAAGTCTAAGGCAGGAAAGGTTATAGTTTCCTAGATTGTTAAGGCACCCTAGCTAGCAAATAAGGCACACATAAAGATGCAATCCTGGTTCTCTATAACAGCCTGGTTTGCTCTGATACCAATCTATCACACCCCCAGTTAGGACATGGGCGAAATGTGACTTAATACCAAACAAACCAACATATTATAATAAACGAGAACAATACTAAATGATAAAATCAAACTTTATTGAGAGTACGCAGTGGAAAAAGAAATGTCGTTACAAAGGAATAAAGTAAATGTTTAAATGCAATAATAATAAATGCGATATCTCTTGATCCTATGTCCAAGTAGCATCACATAAGCAGTAGATAAATAACTTGATCAAACAGCACCTGAGACAAAATATGCTAAAGTGTCAACCAAAAAGGTTGAGTGAAGTTCATAGGTTTAACAAAATATGCAATAAGTTTAACTGTTGTTTTAGACCACAAGATTTAGTTTGTAAAGTTGATCTCCAGCAGGATTAAAAAGTTATGCCAAGGTGGGATATTTAGACTAAACATTCAAGTTTGCCCCAATGACAAGTTGTGTCTGTCCTTGTCGGTTTAATTTCATTATTAAGTAATACAAATACTTAGTCAAATGTATCGGGGATGTTACTCCCGATAGGCCTACCCCCAATAATTAAGCATGCAATCAACGAGCAATTAAAAATATCACTGTAGGGACTTAGTCGGACATAGCCGGGTATAGCATAGTTTTAGCAGTTGGTACTTGTGTCTAAAGCGTAAAATGTAAAAACAGCATGTGTCTCACTCCAATAAAAGTAAGTAAGTTTGCTAGCAATAAAGAGTGGGGCTATGAGTTCACCTTAGTAAGCAGAGAGAGATGACGATTATTCCTTGGAATAGAAAGTTGGTACGAACAGAAAGTTAACCTATTGCAATTTAAGAGTAGTAAGTGTTTTTACCCATGTTTAAGTAAATGTTTGAGTATGATAGTATTTTAAGTATAGTTCGTTTTCCTTTTCTAGTAAGTTTCTATTTTTAGAAAGTTTCCACTTTTAGTAGGTTCCTTATTTTAGTAAGTTTCTATAACTAGAAAGTTTCTACTTTTAAGAGTGTTTTCCATTTTAGGATACTTGCCGTATTAGATAAGCTTCCAATCACCCCTTTCCCTTCGAATGGCCATTTCAGGTCTAGGGGCTTGAGCTATAGGACCCTTTAAATCGGAAAATCCAAACCCTTCCGCCTATAGTTTCGTAGAAACCATTCGTCAAGAAAGTTCGAAGATCTATACATCTCTAATACATATCCCAAAATGTTTTTATGTGTTATAATATAAGTAGTAGGTTATAGGTGTTGGTAATCGTAATAGTGTATACATGTTAATTAATAGTATAAGTAGTATTAGGGTTTCATTAATTAGGGTTAGTTAATTAAAGTAGTATTTAATAACTAGGGTTTAGTAATTAATGTCCTAGGGTTTAATAAATTAGGGTTTAGTAAATTAGGGTTTTATTTAATGTAGTAATGATTAGGTAATGATTAGGGTTTTAATAATTAAAGTGGTATTAAATAATTAGGGTTAGGTTTAATGAATTAGGGTTTTAAGTAATTAGGGTTTTATATATATATATGTATATGTAATTCGTATATATGTATATATATATATTAAAAAAATATATTTTTTCATGTATATATATATGTATTTGTCGATATATATGTATATGTATATATATTTATTTTGTTTCCTAAATTAACCATAAACAAATCTTTCATGTAATAACCTAGGGTTTAAAGATCAAAGTTTCCTGTTCCCTTTTTTTTTCTTCTTGGTCGACTTACATACATACAAATATATATTATTTTTTTTTTTCATGCATATATAGATCTAGGTGTGTTTTATGAATAAACAAGTTTATAACATGAATTAAAGATCAAAGATTATGTAAACAAGTTAGGGTTTATGTTATACCTTTGAAGATTCAAGATGATTAACAAAGAAGTGATGAACACGATGAAGATTGAAGATCAAAGCCTTGAAAAACTTGAAGAACTCCTTGAAGATTCTTGAAGAACACGAAGAAAATGAAGAACGTGAAGAACACTTGAAGATCACCTTGAAGATTGATGATGATTTCGATGGGTGGTGGTGGTGATTTCGGTTTTGGGAGCCGAAATAGGGAGAGAGGGAGAGAGATTTAGGAGAGAGAATTGTTGTTGTGATTTGGTACATTGAAAAGGTTTAGGTTAAGCCTCTATTTATAGGAGTGTTAAGATTATTCTAGAGTTAGGGTTTAATAAGGAATTACTTAAGGAACAAGTTAGCTTGAAGAGGGGGTTAGGGTTGTTGGTTTGGGCCGAAAATTAGAGGGGTAGAAGGGTAATTTTGCCCTTCCAAAAATCGGCTAGGGTTTTATGGGCTAGGGTTTAACTTTTTCACTTTAGACCTTGCACTTTAATTTAGCTTAAATGGTTCCTTAATTATCCAAGTTTAAATATTTTAAGTACACAAGTTTTAAAGTTATTTATTTATTCACAACAGTTAATAAATCCTTTATTATTTGTTATCTTTTATTAACTTGTGGTTTACAAAGTTAATCATTATATTTTATAATTCTTAACGCTTAATAATTATTGATTAAAGTTTAATTATTAAGTTTAATTATATTGTTGGGCATTTAATAAGGAAAAGTATAAAATGGAAAAATGAGAAATATAGAATGGAAAAATGAGGGTCGTTATAAGTTTAGCGTATAGTGAATACGGCATTAAATTTATACTAGCACCTAAGTCTGCCAATGCTTCTATTGAACTAAGACTACCCAGAAAACATGGAATTGTGAAACTTCCTGGATCTGATAATTTTTCTGGTAGTTTATTCAACAGCACTGCAGAACAATTAGCATTCATAGTAACAGCCGAGAGTTCTTCCATTTTCTTTCTATTTGTGATTAGATCTTTCAAGAATTTAGCATATCTTGGCATTCCTGAAATCACATCAATGAAAGGAAGATTGACATTTATTTGTTTAAACATATCCAAGAATTTGGATTGCTCGGCTTCAAGTCTTTCTTTTCTCATTTTACTCGGGTAAGGAAGTGGTGGTTGGTATGGTTTAACAAATGGTTTAGCCTTAACTGTGTTATTTTCATTAACCTTTTCAACTACCGATTCTGTTTCCTTATCTTGCTCAGGCTGTGGTGCCTGTGTAGTGGGAATAGAGTCATCAGAAATTACAGGTATTTCAGGTGGTTTAAGTGTAATACCACTTCTCGTGGTAATGGCTTTAGCTGTTTCATTCCGGGGGTTAGCATTTGTATCGCTAGGTAAACTCCCCGGTTTTTTTCACCTATCAACCTTGCTAGGTTGCTTACTTCTTGCTCCAGATTTTGGATTGAAGCTTGTTGATTTCTAAATGCTTGAGCATTTTGTTCATTGGTTTGTTTCTGAGATGTGAAAAACTGCGTTTGAGATTCAACTAGCTTCGACATCATGTCTTCTAAATTTGTCTTTTTATCATCGGTTTGTGGTGATTTATTTTGAAAAATAGGTCTTTGCTGATTGTAAGTATTGTTAGATACTTGTTGATTGCTAGGACCTTGTTAGTTGTTGTATAGAACATTTCGGTTATAATTCTGATTGTAGTTTGGTCTTGGCGATTGATAATTATTCTAATAATTATTTCCAGGCCTTTGATTCTTGTATGAAACATTCTCTCTTTGTTCCATTGTTTGTTCAATACTGAGACAATCTTTTGTCAAATGTGGTCCTCCACACTGCTCACAACTAATTCGTATAGCGTAAATTTCTTTAGTCATCTTTTCCATTCGTCTCTCGAAAGCATCTAACTTTAGGGAAATGGAATCAAAGTCATGGCTAGAATCGGCTCTAGCCGCTTTAGATGATCTAACGATGTCTTTTTCTTGGTGCCACTCATGTGAGTGGGAAGCAGTGTTATCAATAATTTTGTAAGCTTCAGTTGTGGTTTTCTTTATAATGGAACCACCAGCTGCTATATCGATGTCTTTTCGTGTAGTAATGTCGCATCCTTGATAGAATATTTGCACTATTTGATAAGTGTCTAAACCATGTTGTGGACATCCTCTCAATAACTTTCCAAATCTTGTCCACGCCTCATATAGAGTTTCATTTGGCTTTTGCGTGAACGTAACAATTTCTCCTTGAAGTCTCACAGCTTTAGATGTCGGAAAGAATTGTTTAAGAAATTTTTCAACTAAGACATCCCATGTATCAATCGCCCCTTTAGGTAACGATTCTAACCAATCTTTGGCTTCTCCCTTTAAAGTCCAGGGAAATAACATGAGATAGATCTGTTCATCCTCAACATCTCTGATTTTGAATAGAGTACAGATCCTATTAAAGGTTCAAAGATGTTCGCTTGGATCTTCCTTCGGCTCACCACTAAATTGGCATTGATTAGTTACCATGTGTAGGATTTGTCCTTTGATTTCATAATCTGATGCATTAATGTCTGGTTCAGTAATGACATGACCTTGGCCAGTGCGTTTAGCCCTCATTCGATCTTCCATACTTAGAAGTTCCGGATTTTCCATGATTGAATTTGTTGAATCTAAATCACTAAACGATTCTGATTTAATGGTTTCTTCCTCGACAATCTCTGGATGAGTGATTTGTGGTTCAGGAGAAATGATTAGTGGTTCATGATCTCTGAATTGTCCCTGAATATCCTCCAGATTCTCAATTGTGAGGTCGTGTTCAAAAAATGGATTATCGAAAATTTGAATCGGAGTACTTGGTTGATTCTAAAGAAAAATCAACGGCGACAATATTGGCTAGATGTCTTGATCGAGTTACAGGTGGTGAACGTATGAAAGGTGGTGAACGTTTTGCTCGGTGCATTCACTTAATATCCTATTAGTTATAAAGATAAAAATTATATAAGTTATCAAATTAATTGACTTTTCTGCTTTTGTCCACATTTCGAATAGCCAAAAGATGCAGCAGGTAGCCAGGACCCTTTAAATCGGAAGCCCACAACTCGCCACTAACAAATTCAACTATTACTATGAAGCAGAAAATTTTGGATGTCTATCAATTTAACCGCTTAAAATAATTTTTTCGTTGAAATTTAAAGAAGATAAAATCTACGTCCTAAAAATTAGAGCGTCGAAATGAAAAAGAAAAGTGCGTCGAAAAATAAGAGGTCGAAAAATAAAAAAAAGAATGTAAAGCGTCAAAACTTAAAAGTCTAAAAACTAAATATTAAAAGTTGTGTCTAAAGGAATTAAAGCTTAAAAGAAATTCTATATCTAAAACGTCAATAACTTAATAGGCACTAAAATCTTATTAAATATTAAAGCGATAAGTGACGTCGTAAAATTCTAAAGTGTCTAAATCTTAATCTAAAGAAAAAGCACTTAAGGGATTTTACGGCAAAGCTTAAAAATCTAGAAATATAAATTACTACGGTAAAAACTAATTTTAAAACTAATTACGAATGATAAAAATACAAATTATAAAAGTTACGAATTATATGTTTAAAATCTATAAATTATAAAAACATAAAAAAAATGATAAAATTATTTATTATTATAAAAATATTATTTTTATTTTATTATTTTATAAAAGCATTAATTTATATATTAATAAAACTAATTAAAACTAAAAATACAAAATTAATTAAAACTTAAAACTAATTATTATTATATATAACCCTAACTAGGTTTAATAATAATAATAATAATTAATAAAACTTACGCGTAATAAATGCTGTCTTAGGTTTCAGGCGTGTCAGACATCACCATGCGGTCGCATGGTTTTGAAGCCTCCGGATCATGCGATCGCATGGGCCTGAATTTCGGATCAGGTTGTTGGGCTGCTACCGGACCAGGCCCGATTACTCTTTTAATTATTTTTTTCTGATTTTTAATAAAAAAAATAAAATAACTTAAATAAAACTTATAAAAAATAATTTTACTAATTAGTTTTTATAACTTTTAACATTAAAAATATAAAATTTTCAATTTAATTACTTAAAAATATAGAAATATATTTTTCTTTTTTTATGTTTTTATATTTTTGTTTTTAATATTTAAAACTTATATAAATATATTTTTACAAAAATAACTTAAAAACTAAAAAAAAAATTATAGCGTTTCGCTTCGGCGTTGTTGAAGTTCCCCGACAGCGGCGCCAAAAATACTTGATGTGTGCGAGGTGTAGTACGTAATAGATTATTTTTTGCTACGAAAAACTATTAAATACGATACAATTTTACACAAGTTATTTATTTATTTATTGAATGGATATACCTAAACCTTGCTACAACACTTATAGGCAGTGTACATAATCGTAGAGTAGTGTAGTTTTTAGTAAGTCCGGTTCGTTCCACAGGGATACAACTAAATTTAACGCTATATTTATTTTAAACTATATTTGTATAAATATATATATAATTATTATAAAGGGGAGGTTTTTACCGTTTAATGACCGGTTTGTCGATTTTATGTCTTAAGTCACAATTAAAACCTAATGTAAAATATTAAATATAAATATAACTTAATTTAAAGCGTAAAGTAAATGACGATAAATAAAAATGCGATAATTAAAAGTGAAATAATTTAAAGTACGATAAATAAAAGTACGATGAAATATGAAATAAAGGAATTATGCTTATTTAAACTTCCGTAATCATGATGTTTGACGTGTTGATTTTAATTTATTACAATGGGTTAATTGTCCTTTGTCCTGGATTATTCGATATGTCCATCTGGTTTTTATCCATAACAGTCCATCAGTCATAAATATAAAGTGCGAGTATCCTCGTCAAATTATCCTTATACCCGAAGTCAAATATTCCAACTAATTGGGGACTTAAACTGTAATAAGGTTTTAATACATTGTTAATGATTACACCAGGTTATCGACTGTGTGCAATCCAAGGTTTTAATACTTTATTAACAATTACACCAAGTGTCCTTGTATGTAATCCACCCCTGTTTTAATGAGTCCATTGACTATTAATCCATCCCCGTGTCCGGTTAAATGAACGATTATTAGTATTTATAAATATCCCGCCCATCGTATCCGATCGAGTATATGTGGTTATTTATAATTACCTCAAATTGTAAATCTCTATATTAAATTAACGAACTATCATTCAGTTAAATAAATATAAAGCCCATTAATAGCCCATAGTCCAATAAGTGTCGGTCTTTTGTCCAAACCCCAATTATGGTCCAAAACCCAATAACCCAGTCTTAATATTTAGTCCAACATCACGATTACTTCGGCTTAAATAAACATAATAATAACTTAGCTACGAGACATTAATTTAAAAAGGTTGAACATAACTTACAATGATTATTAATCGCGTAGTGTTACACAGACAGAATTTCGAATTACAAACTTAAAACATTCGCCACTATAACCTTATTATTATTATTAACTTAAAATTAAAATTATAATTATAAAATATAAATATAAATTGAGAGAGTGAAGATATCAGTTGATATGGTGTACATAACTTCGGCTGAATTCGTTGCAATTTATAGACCTGGCCTGACTTTAGCTGCCATGCGATCGCATGAAATTCGTGCTTCCAGGCCATGCGATCGCATGGCCCCCTGTGACAGCTTACACACTTTTGTTTTTTTATTTACCGACAGTTTTTAATATAAATATAATATATAAATAATTTATAGAATTATTTATATATTATATTATATTCGTGTGCATAGTTGACTTGTAATTTTAGCTCCGTTGCATCGCGCATTGAGAGTTGGTTCATGTCCCGGTTTCGGATTTTCGAACGTCCTTGCGTACGATTTAATATCTTGTGCTTTGCGTTTTGCGGCTTGTACTCTTGTAATTTTGAAACGTTTCTCATCAATAAATTGAACCACTTGGATTGTACTTTGTACTCTTTAGCGTTTTGGTCGTTTGCGTCTTCAAATCGTCGAATCTGTCTTTTGTCTTCACTTTTTATTATTTAAACGAATATCACTTGTAAATAGAACAATTGCAACTAAAAGCTTGTCTTTCTTGAAGGATAATGCTATGAAATATGTGTTCGTTTTTAGCATTATCAGTATGTTAAACATTTGACGTTGGTTATGACGTCACCTTTTCTTATGAATGCAAACCTATTTTAAAACAGCATATAGTGTTTGACCTTGTAATGATCCTGTTGTTGATGATCCGTACACGTTAATTTTGTACGGGGAATCACACTTGCGGACGTGCTGGTACTGCCTTTGAAGCCTCCGGTTGACTCTTCATTTCTTCGCGATGAGCTTAAAGTTACCTGGGACTGAAACACACATACAAAAAAGAAACGTTTAAATGCAAAGAACTTTAAGGAAAAAATATTTTAACAAAACCTTTTAACTTAGAGTCCCACAGAAGGCGCCATTTGATCAAGCATAAAATGGTCCAAGGGGTTCTGTTCATGCGAGATCAACAAATAAGGGGGTTTAAGGGTTTTTTGAGTTTAACTCTCCGGTCCGGAGTATTGTGAATAATTCTCATACGAGATAATGATCTCAGAAAGGGTGGTTAAATGTAACACACCATCATTCGGGTTAACTGGAGTTGATGGCCCAAGGGCGATGTTAGGATTTATGTCATGTGCGCTACCTGAAGTCGCTGAGTGTTAGAGGGAGCTATTCCAGTTGTGCGGGTTAGCTGTATTACGATATACTTGAGAGTGTTCTTGTAGATGAAATGGAATGTAATTCCAGAGCATATAAGTGTTTCTTGTTCAAGTTACTTCTATTTATACTCGTGAGCTTTTGTCCCTTAGTGCCACATAAGGGGACAAAAGGATATGTTGGTGCCACGTTGTATTGTCTCCGTCCTTTTATTCCAAAAAGCTGTAAAAGTACTGCCATTATCTTAGTGTTGTCTCCTTTATACCCTGCTATCCTTTTCTGGCCGTCCGGCGATGTCGGGATCGTATCGTGCTGCAGCAGGTGTCCCTTCTTCTTTAGTGTCGCCATAGTACTTTTCTAGCCTTATTTGTGCCCTAAACATGGCACCATGTTTAAATTGTGCGACCAACGTTTGTGGGCATGTTGTTAAAACTTGACTAGATAGCGGGTTAGCCAGCGTATGGATATGATCCTGCGCGATTATATTGGGCGATGCACGCTATTCTGATATTGTACAAATAGATGTGCAGCTATGCGCATCCTTACATTCTATAATCTCAGCAAAGTAACTAACGAAACATAGTATGCACTAGCTTTAACCTTATCTGAATCACAAATTTTATCGCATTTACTTTATTTTATCTTATAAGCTAGCAAACCCAAAATTAGGTAATACACAACTACTCCTTCACTTTAGGATTCTCCTAAGTTATAATTATAGGTTCGATTCTACTTATATCTAAAAAATTCAACCCTAGGTCATACTTCCCTTACTCACCATAATAAGGAGTAGTACGATTTAGGCCCCCTAAATATAAATTTAAAACTATTGCTTCACCTCCTGATAGGTGATGCTGACGCCTTGTGGCCTAACGACACTGCATAAATAAAACCGTCCGTTTCAGTCATATCACTGCCCTCAAATCCATATCATCCCATTCTTCTTCATCGAACTTACAACTAGAATCACTACCGGAAACAAAGGTGGGTTTACCTTTCAATGCCTTATGTAAATCGGTTTGAATCAACACATCCTTGACTTGAACCTGCCACAAGCCAAAATTGATCCCCCCATCAATTTTCTCTACATCAAACCTCATTGAACTGAACGTCGACATCGTATATGTACCTTATGGACAACACTTTCTCTGATTTTGCCCACGTTTCAACTGGCCGACAGATGTAGTGGAGAGGCAGGATCCATTAAACTGGAAAATCCAACAACCAAGTCCACTACAAATTCTTGACACCACTTACTCCGAATCATAAATTTTTTGTCTAACCATATACCCTATACAATTAATAGAAGTAGTTTCTGATGTGGAAGCTCAGTCAAAGCCGCGACTACAGAGCATACTCCGAATCCTATAACCGAGACCCCCGCTAAACCTGAAGCTCCGATACCAGTTGTTAGGAAATTACAACCTCACTAATTCCCACCACCTAGCCCAACAATAACAGTAAAGAAATAAGAACAATTCACAACACAAGAATTTAACGTGGAAACTCCAAAATAGGAGAAAACCCACGGGCCCCCAAAGAAAGAAATTCACTATATCACAAATTGTTACAATGACATAGACGACTCTCTTAAGCAAACTACACTCTCCAAAGTATTTAACTAATACAACTCTCAAACAAGGGTAAGAAATAAAGATATAGTCAAATACTTAAAGTGTATTGATTGGTGTAAATTGGAAGTATGCCCATGACCTCCTTTTATAACCAAGGGAGTCACCCACACTTTCTTCCATCTACCAATGTGGGACAAACATCTTTATAGCCAAAGACTACATCCCTCATTTCTTCCATCCATCAATGAGGGACAAGTACCCATACCATTTTTCAATCAAAAATAAACCAACAAGATTATCCATGATCATCAAAAGATTTTAGATTGAGGAGCCATTGATTCCAGTCGATATTAGATTTCTTCGAACATTTTGAAATTCATACAAAAGATTTGACTTGAATTTAATTTAGGATTATAGGCCTTTTTTCCCACGAAAAATTGTGTTGTTTCTATCCCGCCAAATGAAGTAGCCACATACCCACTCTACGGCTTGCCATACTTTGAAACAAAACCCGAATTTGTTTTTCCTTGAAACATTTCATTCATGTTTGGGTATGTATTGCTACCTAAATTCCGCCATCGAAATACATGATCTCATATATCCTTTGCAAAGGGACAGTCTATAAGGATATGATAAACTGTCTTTATGTCAGTATCACACACCGAACACTGAATCGATCCCATGTTGATACTCCGCTTGTCCAATTCAACTTTAACAGGAAGTCGACCAATCCGAGTACGCCATACAAAAAATTGTAGTTTCTTTGGTAACATTTGATTTTGTAAGGTTTCAAGTCGAACAGTAATATGATGTACTAATGTATCAACAAATAACTTTTCATCAATCAAACTTGATAACACTTTTGTGGAAAACCAACCACTACTTTAAAGATTCCAGCCCCATGAGTCGCTTTTTCTTTCTGCATATTTAAACGTTGCTAGTTGATAACGCCCAAATTATACATATTTTTATAAACAATTTAAGCCGTTATCTTGGTATTGATACATCATTTCTAATACTTTTATATCAAAATGTTAATAATTCTTATAAAAACGTATCTTGACGTGTTAGTTTAGATATGTGATAAAACAGGACAAAAATAGGAAAAAGCATAAAAGTAGCCAGAGTCGTCGGCTGGGATGCACTAAAGCCGCTGGCTAGGTTGAAGAATTCCAAAATATTCCAGAAAATCAAATCAGAAATCCAAGAACTTGGAGCTCAATTCAAATACACCAGGGCCGCCGGATAGATTACTCAAAGCGACCAGCTAGAGATTCTGTTACTTTTAAGTCAATCACAAATCAGAGATAAAACAGGAAACGAATCTGTATCAGATATCAGACACTGGAGCCGCTGGCTGGATCTCAGAAAGCCGCCGGCTAGATTTGCAAAAAAACAGTTTCGTGTGCTTGAAGAACAACTTAAATGTACATAGAATGTTAACCGACTCTCAGAGTTGCCGGCTAGACCCACTGGAGCCGCCGACTAAGCTGTATTTTTAGATTATTATAAATAGATGTCAAATACTGCAGTTTTAAGAGTACATTCAGTTTTAGGGCTTAGCCACAAAAAGTTTTGAATTGTGTAGTATTTTAAGATTTCTTTCAAGTTGTAATCAAACTTTTTTCAATTCAATTCAAGTTTCTTTCATTTAATTAAGGTACTTCTACTTTTATATTCTCGTATCTCTTTAATTATGTTTCAATCATTGTTTATTTGTTTCTGTTCGTCTACCATCATGAACTAAACGTTCATAGTGGTTATTTGGATGAAGACTGCAATTATCTGAGATCCAAGATGAAGTCGCTGGGTGGATCTCACAGAGCTGCCGGCTTCGTGCTTCAAAATACGCAGTTTCTAGTTTTTCCATAACTGTGTATTTATGTTTATGTGATTACCGTTTTATATGTTTATTTGTTGCCAAGTTTTAGATCTTTATTTGCATGCTTAATGAATAGGTAATAAGATCTAGGATTAAATTGTAATTAATTCTAAGTATTTTTTTACTTAATTCATCTAACTTTTATAAGTTTAATCACATCAAACAAAGTATTTGAGTTGCATGAAAACTAGCTAAGGATCATGAGTAGTAATAAACTAAATAAACATTAATTATGCTCATATAATAGATTAACTATTGTTAGGATAAATCGAAGAATCCTAGTTTATGTGGATTCAATTGTCAATTGCATGAAAACTAAATTAAGATTGATTTTCAGCTAGTAACTTGAATTGATCTGATTAAGTTTATTAGCTTATCTATTTTTCAGCCTAATTGAATGTTTCCTTAGTCTACACCACAAGATTAAGATGACATTTATCATGTGATTATTTGAATACTATAAGTTATGATATTAACTTTGAACACCCACTTAGTTAATATGTGCTTTAGGTCCTACTTTGTGAAGTTTGTGTGATATTTAGTTTAACCTTGTTTAAGGAATAATAATTGGCTTGTGATTAGTATTTTGCTAATTATCAATATGAGTAATGAAATAACCCAATAATGAATCCCTTATAATTCATAAGTCCAAGTAACCACTTCCTTTTAATATATTTAATTCAATTCAATTCATATTCTATCTATCCTGAGATAGTCTTATCAACGTTAAAATAAGATAATCTATTATAATAATATTAACTACTTCTAATTCTTTCGTAAGAATTAGACTCAATACAACTTATATCTGATACCCGTAGTCTCTTGGGACGAATTCTAAACTTACTAATTACTATACTACCTTGATCGGGTTTTGTTGCTCGTAAGGGTGTTAAAAGTGAAAAGTAAATTAAAATAATATAATTTTAAAAGTTAAAAACAAACGAAGCACTACACACACACTTTTACACACATCAATAGTTGATTTCGCAGGTCTTCGAGTTCTGATCGTATTCTGCCTCTTGAAGAACGATTCCATTCCCATGATGTATTCCACGAATCTCTGCTCTTGATTATGCATCCTTTAGCAACACCTGTTTTTTTCTTTCGAGTTGAAAAAGATGTTCATAGGACTTGCTTAGAGCTTGGTTTCCAAGCCACTGGTCCTTCCAAAAAATTGTATCATCTATTTGTTGGCCTATGCTTCGAATGCCATGCCACACAGAATGTTTTTTTGAGATTTTGTGTCCCTTATTGGCTCAAACCCCCGTCCCGCCCATAGATACTTTCAATTATATTCACCTAAAAAGCATGTTTTTCAAGTCAAAAACGCCACCGCCATTTCCCTAACAAAGCTAAGTTTTTTGCTTTAAGAGTCCCAATGTTTAACTCCCCGCCCTCGTATGTAAGTAGTATTGTGTCCCATTTTACCCACAATTTTTTTTAATTATCCCCCAACCCGCCTCAAAAAAATTGACGTCTCAAACCTTCAAGTAAGTTAATGACACACGATGGAGCACGGAATAGGGAGAAGGCATATAATGAGAGACTATGAAGCACTGATTTGATTAGGGTTAGTCGTCCACCAAACGACATTGTTCTCGCTTTCTAACCGCTAACCTAGATTGAAACTTCTCTCTGTCTGGATCCCAATCATTGCATTTTTTTCATCATCCGACTAATGGGTAGCTCAAGATAAGAAAAGGGCAAAGATCCCACACGACATTTAAGTAATTTGCCATTTGTTCAACACTTTCGTTTTGCACACCAATTCCAAAGAGGCAACTTTTTGAGAAATTTACTTTCAAACCCGAATACACTTCGAAATATTTTAGTAACTTGAAAAGATTACTAGTATTCCTTTTATGCCTTTCACCGAAAAAGATCGTGTCACCGGCATATTGTAAGTGTGATATCATGAATTTATCTTTCCCAATTTCTAATCATGTGTAAAGTCCCATCTGCATTGCTCGTTTCGTTAAAAGTTTCAAACCCTCCGCCACCATTATGAATAGGTATGGATATAACGAGTCCCCTTGACGTACTCTTCTTTTAAGACCAAATTCTTTTGTCGAAGATCCATTAACTAACACTGAGACCGAAACTGATTCCAAACAAGCCTTGATTTGTTTTCTCCACTTAACACCAAAACCAATTTATTCCATGATTCAAAAGAGGTATTCTCATCTTATACTATCGAACGCTTTCTCGAAATCAACCTTGAAGATTAGACTTTTTTTTAGTAATTCCATTTCATCAATTACCTCATTTGCCGCATGTACACTATCGAGGATGAACCTTCCCTTGATAAACGCATTTTGTTCTTTCCCGACAATTTTTTCAATTACTTTTAAAGCCTATTTGCGAGCATTTTTGATATTATCTTGTGGTAACTACCGATAAGACTTATAGGTCGATGGTCTCCTAGACTCATGGGGTCGTTTATCTTAAGTAACACGGTTAGGAATGATGCATTACATCCTCTAAAGATGGAGTTGTTTGCCCAAAACCAATCAACGGTTTTCTTGAGGTCATCTTTTAATAGCTATAAAAATTTCTTGTAAAAATTCATATTGAAATCATCCGGTCCCGGCGCTTTATTCGATTCACATCCTTTGATTAAATACCAAATTTATTCTTCCGAAAAGGGTGTTTCAAGCATCTTGGCCTCTTCCAAATTGATTAAATTAAATGGAAGCATGGATATAGAACTAAAACCTGAAGTTACTATGTTGCTCGAATAAGTTGCTGTAAAAGCTGAAAACCTCATTTTATATTGAGTCTAGGTTTTCGTTCCAAACCCTGTCAATATGTAAGCCCTTGATGTTGAAACGATTATAGCTTCTTTATAATTTACGAGTGAAAGAATGATGTGTTTTCATCACCTTCCGTTATACATTTTATTCATGCTTTTTGTCGTAACATATCAGACTTTTCTTTTTCTTTTTGTAACCATTTCATTCGGGCACCAATCCATGATGTTCGCTCCTCATCTGTTAGTTGTCCAACATCTGCTTTTTTTCAAAATCCATTACATTATTTCTCCAAGACTCCATATCATTATGAATTGTCCCGTACTTTTGCTTGCTCCATGACTTAAGTGTCGCTTTAACATTTTTTAGTTTATCGCGAAACACACAATCAAGTTTTGGACTCATAACCGGCTCATTCCATGCCCCTATTATATTTTTTACGACATCTTGGGTCTTAAATCAAATGTTAAAGATTTTGAATGGTTTGGGTCTAATGATACGCTATTCGGTTAGCGTACAGAAAATGCGTCTTAAAAGAAGAACCGAACACTATAAACATGAACAAAAACATTAAAAAATAATTAAGTATAAAAATATTAGCGACCACCGGATAGAGATGGCGGATAGCGAAGAAGGATGAAATTCATATTCCGAAAAGCAAGGGTTGACTAGTCAAAATTTCGAAGAATAATGGTTGACTCACTAATTTAAACATGACACGTGTCTATCCTCGAAGAAGAACCTTTGACTTTTTTGCCTATAAATATGCCACCTAGATTTCATTGATATGCAGATTACATCATTTTGTCAGAATAGAACTTTCTCTCTCTACAGAGGAACTTTCTCTCTCTAAAGTGATTGACCAAGTTTGACCTTGACTGGATTCGCAGCTTGACTCTGGATCCGGTAATCATTGTTATTCGGAGAGTGTTGGAAGACTAAAACCGCTCACTGTTAACGTGATTGTGACTTGCACTCATTTTTATCCCGTGATGTGGATTTAGTACGATCATTTGGTGTCATCCGTTCTGTAACTAGTTTTGAGCTTTTTTCTATAAATAGAAAAGAGAACAGCATAAAAAAAAATGGGAGGAGATCAAGGCAAAACAATAACTCAAGAGTCTTCAAAAAGAATGCAAGAAGAAAACAGTAATGAGATCACGAGAATATCAAATAAAAACATCCAATAAGTGAAAATTTCCCCAATACAGCCTTTACAGCTATTTGATGATTCACATATAAAGGAACAAAACGGAACGTTTTATGAATCAGCTAAAAATGATGAACAAGAGGTCTTGAAGAACCAAGTGATGCAGTTGTTGGAAATAATCATGGTTAAAATGAGAAAAGAGCGAGATGAAGGAATACAAAAGAAACTGATAGAAACAAGTAATGGGTTAAAAGGAAAAATGATAAAAAAGTTTCTCAGTGACGAAGGGGAGATAAATGAAGAATCGGAAAACAATTTTTTAGCTAATATCCTTTCGCGAGCAGTACCAGAAAATTATAAGCATTCTTTAGCACAACCAGAAACAAGGGAAACAGCTATTGATAATTTGTTTGCGTCGATTACAGAAGAAGAAGCAAAAAGGCCAATGGTCATGTCTACAACAACACAACGATTTTGTGAACGAATCTCAAAATATCAATTGCCAAAGAATTTAAACATTCCATCAACACTAGGAACATATGATGGATCATCGGATACAGAAGATTTTTACAGTTACTTGAAGGCGCTATTCGAACTCAACATTGGGAATATGAGGTAGCACGTCATATGTTTCAGATGGTTTTACAGAAGATGGAAGAGAATGGTTCACAGGTTTACAGCCAAGGAACATTACAAGCTTTCAAGTTTTAAGAGAAAATGTTTTGCTTCAATATCAGAACTTAAGGAGATATGCATTGACTTATTTGGATGCGCATGAAATAAAGCAACACGCAGTGGAGCCATTGAAGGAGTTCATGAGACGATACACCTTAGAATGTCAAAAGATTCCAGATCTACCTGAGAGCCAACAAATCGCTGGCTTCATTTTATGTTTAGATCAGCGAAGATACATGTCACTTAAGACAACAAATATGGACAATTCGAAAAATTTATTCCCAAGCTATGGAGATCGCATGGGCATATTTGCGATCAGGAGATGATACCAAAAATCAACATGGAGAGCATTTTTGATCATGGGGAGTTGATGATAATGGTTCACGGGGCTATCCGCGAGGAGATAACTCCAGAAGAAATGACTACAGAAACAGAAAAGTTCAAAGAAGGAATGATGGTCAGTATTATCGAGGAAGACCTTATGAAAGGCATTCGCTAATCGGATCTTTAACAAAAACTCCAAGAGAGATATTGTTGACAAAACTAATTAAGAAAAAGTTTAATCCGCCAGCACCATTGGATAAAAGAGAAGGACCAAAAAATACATTATGGTGTGTGTTTCATGAAGTTATGAACATATTACAGATGAATATAAGTCATTGATGAGAGAGATAATTGCACAAATAAAGGCGGGTGCATTAAATCATTTACTTTAGGGAAAAAGTTTTAAAAGGCCGGATCCAAACAAAAGGTATGCATGGAAGGATTATGACGAAGAGCGAAGGCAAGAAGGAAAATGAAATGACTACAATTCACGAAGAGGGGAAAGAAGGGATCAAAAGGAACGAACACCAGAGTAAAGAATTCACATGATTGAAGAAGAATATGAAAACGATAGTGATGAGCAAGAAGTATGGCGGTATGAAGATCAAGGAGCATGGCAAAATGCACCTACTATTTTCTATCCGACTAAAAAAGGAATACCAAAAGAAGAAGCAGTGCTTGTAAGGGGGACGTTTGCTAATTGTTTTGTTGATAAAGTATACATTGATACGGGGAGCGAAGCGGATATTGTGTATGAAACGTGTTATCGAAGGATGCCAAAGAATGTAAGGGAGCGAATCAGACCCATCAATGTGATGATTGCAGGAATCACTCGGGAACGTGTTATGCCTTTAGGGCGAATACGATTGGAAGTAACGTTGGAAGAACGTTGGATGGCACGAACTGAAATGGTGGATTTTGTGGTTATACGAGGAGTTTCAAGGTATAATGTCATTCTGGGGCGACGAGCAATGCGAAAGTTTGGAGCAGTCACCTCAACCATTCATGGTGAAATGAAGTTTCCAACACCAAAATGGGTAGCCACCATCAAGTCAGAATATGTTAAACCAAGAAGAGCACGATCAGAGATTCCAAGGGACAATGATATGGAAGAAGCAAGACAAAAGTTTGCTCAAGGATCGCAATGGAGCAAGGAACCTACCTACCTTAAAGAAGATTTGGAGAAGAAAATGCGAATAGCAGCAAAGAAATTGGTATTTTTTAAAAAACTAGACAGAGTGGAAGGACAGAGAAGAATGGAGGAGTATGTAATGGGATATCATTTTTAACAGAATAGAACAGCGATTTGCGGCAAACGAACTAGAAAAAAGTCGAACTATTGTGAAGCATTGGAGTTCCGAATAGAATTGATCACTCTATATCAGATTACTCTAGTTTACAAATATAGACTTGTGTATGTTTGATTGGATAATAAAAGTTTTTACATTTTGAAGAACATGTTCTATTCAAAAATCTAATATATGCAAGCCTTGCCTGCCCACATAAAGGATATTTTCTAGCTCATGATGGCAGAGATCCTCCTAATGCCTATTCGAAAACAAATATAAGGGATGCAACTAGAAACATAAGGCAGCAAATATTAATCGCACATTGCCAACCTCGTTTCATAGTCTAGAAACTATGCATGTCATGACAAATGAATCTAATAAAGCACGAGAATATTAATACGAAGCCAAACATAACATGACAAATTATTCACAAGTACAACCAAATAAAATTATTACAAACATTGTTTATTCAAATAGATGCATTCAATACATCTTGCACACTTGATGTTTCTTCACCGCAAACCGCATATAACTCCACAAATTCCAAATTCATCAGTTCTTCTGCCAACACCTGTGCTTTGCTGAGAGCATCAACATTAGTGAATTTCTCTAAATGCTCTGAAAAATTTGGAAAATCCTCTTTCAGCGGCTCCAAAGTATTGGATTTTTCTAAAGCTTAAATGGATTGGAGATAGCGAATAAAAGGGTCATTTAAGGTTTTGGATGCAAGAACCTTTTTGATTAAAACAAGAACACTGGACTTCAAAATTTTCAAATCAGCCCTGGAGGTGTCAAGATTAGTGGCTAATTGGACACAATATTTGTTAGAGGAAGCAATTTTTCCCTCCAAGTCTATCACACGATAAGACATGCGATTACATTTGGATTCGGCCTCCGCAACAATCTCCTCAGCTTTTGCCTTTTCATCCACAGCTTGTTTCAACTTCCTCTCCAAATCCTTCACATGCTTCTCAGAATCATATAGTTTTTCCTTCATAGTTATAGATTGCTTTAACAAATGATTAGCAGCCCTGACTGCTTGAAGATTGTTGAACATGGCTTGCATATTCAATATCGCAATCCGCTCGCAAGCCTGACGCTCTTCATCAACAGAAAGGCCATCAAAGACATTCATCAAGGGGGGTTTTACAAAAGTCTTTAGATATTTGTGGTAGTCGGCGTGTCGGTCCAAAGGTGCACGAAGAAAAGTCTCCATAGCTCTGATGTCAAAATCAGGAATAAATCCAGAAGAGCCAGGTGTAGCAACAAGCAACCTCCCATTTTGAAGAGGATAGGGAATTGCTAGAGTGCCAGCATCAATCGAATCATGATGACTGGGAATCGAAGTTTGTGTAGAATGGATTTCTTGAACATCTGATGAAGTGGATTCATCTATGAATACTGGTAACAAAGAAAGAAGAAACAAAAATGATGATATAAAAAAAATAATAACAAAAGAATAGTAATAATAAAAACAAAATAATATAAAAATAACAAACCATTTTCATCCTGCTGAGAGGAGGATTTCTTTTGCATCTTCGTGGATTTTTTAGTGGGCTTCGCAACTTCTTTGCCTTTTCTCTTTCGTTGTTTCGAATCTTCCACAAGATCAACCATTGGAACAGCAACAGGAACAAACTCTTCAGTAGTGGAAATTTTGGGAATTTCTTTGCAGACAGCGGAATGAAGTTGTTTCGATGTGATAATGCTTGAGAGATCCATTACTGCAAAAAGAAGAGAAATACAAATATAATTCAGTGAAAACATATGAAATAAAAACACAAAAAAGATTCCTACCAACATCATTCAATTCAACAACAGGGATAAGATATTTGTCTTTCCAGCGGTGAGACAACCCACCAAGCGCCAAGACAAGATCATTGTAAGGACGTTGAGGGAGTTTGAGGGATTTAATTTGGTGAATGGAATCTTTTTCAGTAGCGGTTAGCACGGGAGTTTTACCAGAGTTACGGTTATAAGTTAATGACCAAGAGCGGACAACCATCAGGGACGATAGTTAATTCAACAAAAAAGAAATAACTAGTCCAATCTGAAAGTTTATTATTAATTTCAAGGGTAAAAGTAATTCCATCATTACGGTCAAAAGTAAACCAGCCTACTTTGCAAACTCGAATATGATAGAGAGCACAAAAAATTTCATTTCGGGAGCGGCACAAAAAGATCTACACTAAAGTTCAAAAATACTGATTTTTTGCAGATCATGCGGATGTATCTGACTTATACTAACTCCATAATATTGAAGAAGCGATAACATAAACGTAGAAAAAGGAATCCAGACATTGCCAATATCAAAAACATCACTATACAAGGAAAGCATATCTTTTGGGGGATCATTTTCCCTTTGGGAGGCTAGCAGAACGATTGGAGAAAAACCGTTAATTTCGGGATAAAATAAACAAAGATCAACAAGAAATTCTTGAGTAGTCAGTAGAATGATATGTTTGATGTTAGTGTGCGAACCGCTGGTCGATGCTTCATTAGTAGCCATTATAAAGAAATATGCGAACAAAAGAAGTAGTGAACCTTACCAATAAAATCAAGAAGTCATTGAAGATTCGAGAGTTAATGAAAGTAAAGGTAAAAAAGAGATGGTACAAAGGGGGTATTTATATGGGAGCAAAATGGATACGAAACGACTTATAGGACACGTGTAGAGTGCAGATTAAAAGGTAAGGAAACGATAGGGAAATAAGCGGTGGAAGGATAAAATCATAGGCAATTAAGTGCGTTAAGAAAGTCAAATCAATACGTCAAAGAACATTTAATGCATAACGGATATCGGAATTTGAGGACATGATTTTTATGTTTGACAATAATACTTTTAAAAAGTTATCATTTTCAAACTGGGGGGACTTAATGATACGCTATTCAGTTAGCGTACTGAAAAAAGAGTTTTAAAAGAAAAACCGGACACCATAAACGTGAATAAAATCATTAAAAACAATTAAGTATATAAACATTAGCGACCAGCGGATAGAGATGGCGGATAGCGAAGAGGGATGAAATTCATATTCCGAAAAATAAGGGTTGACTGGTCAAAATTTCGAAGAATAATGGTTGACTCACCAATTAAAACATGACACATGTCTATCCTCGAAGAAGAACCTTTGACTTTTTTGCGTATAAATATGCCACCTGAATTTCATTGATAGGCAGACTACATCATTTTGTCAGAGTAGAACTTTCTATCTCTACAGAGGAACTCTCTCTCTCTCTCACTCTCTCTAAAGTGATTAACCAAGTTTGACCTTGACTGTATTCGCAGTTTGACTCTGGATCCGGTAATCATTGTTATTCGGAGAGTGTTGGAAGACTAAAACCGCTAACCGTTAACGTGATTGTGACTTGCACTCGTATTTTATCCGCGATCCGAATTTAGTACGATCAGGGTCCAAAGTCAACGTTTTTACCTCGAAGAATTATCGGGCAATGGTCCGATGTATGTCTATCAAGAGCTATAGTGGACACTTCTCCCCAAGTTTCAAGAAAATCATCCGACACTTGAAAACGATCTAACTTACTCATCTTCCGTCCGTCATCACTAAGTGAATCTTTTTCCAATGAAGGGAATTTTATTAAATTTGAAGCAACAGTGAATTTATTGAAAATAACAGTCCATCTTTCTTTAAACTTACTATTTTGTCTCTCACAATCGAAACGAACTTCATTAAAATCACCCCGATCATTCATTCTACTCCTGGGAAATTTAACAGATTTTCTAGAAAAATTAAGAGTCAAAGCGAATAGTCATTTTAGAAAAGAGTATAAAATTTTGTTCATTCCAAGTGACCAACGCGAGTAAAATTTTTAATGAACATATTTAGAAAGAAATATAGAGAACTATAAGCTAAATTCTTTTTTATTTCTAAATTTATCTTTATGCTTTTAAAGTTGAAAAATGTTTGGTAAATCAAGAAATTGGGTGAAAGTCGCGATCAAAGGCATGAACAAAAAGTTGGTGAACGGGTCCCCATGGCATTTTTCGTAATAAAACCAATTTTATATCTTGTTTTGCTATTTTCATGCCCTTCACCAACCCCCTCCCACTTTATTATTCTTTATTCTTAATAAAAATTCCGAAAAAGAGCATTATACAATTTGTAAGTTAAAATACGTACGTACTCCACTACTCCTATTCCTTCACGACCTCCTCACATGTTTTTAGTTGTAAACACATGTATATGTATGGTGACTACGTTTCGACGTTTATATTGGTTCACATGTTTTATGATCAAGTTGTATATGTTCATGTCTTCATATGTTTCATTTGTGACTAGTGACATGATAACTTTTGCATTGTTTCACATGTTTCGAGTTGTACATTCATAAGATATACATTTTAATCCGATATCATTATCATAGTTATATAGTTATATTAATATTAATTTAAACTCAGAAAGTAAAAAAATTCATCAAGAGACATGTGAAGCATCTACTCGAACTTTCTAAAAAGCAAAGATTTGGTGACTTGTAAGTTGTAATAATCATTACTCAATAGACGAACACAAAAAATGTGACATTTGTTCATCCAAAGTAATTTACTATTAGTAAATTATACCAAACTCAATTTTCCCCTACCTCTTCGGGATTACTATTATATATATATATATATATATATATATATATATATATATATATATATATATATATATATATATATATATATATATATATATATATATATATATATATATATATATAATACTTTACCCGTCATATATTAATAATTCATCGTTTCTTTTAAAGTTTTTTTCAAATTAATAGTCCACTTTTATAATTGGTTAAAGTTCTTTTATACCTTTCCTTTATTTAATGTTTATTTATATATATATATATATATATATATATATATATATATATATAAAATACTTTACCCGTCATATATTAATAGTTCATCGTTTCTTTTAAAGTTTTTTTCAAATTAATAGTCCACTTTTATAATTGGTTAAAGTTCTTTTATACCTTTGCTTTATTTAATGTAACGACCCAACCCGTTATCCAACCGAAAACACGATCCAAAAAAAAAAAATTTGATTCAGTGTATCTGGACGGCGTCCAGTTGTGAAGGGCTGGACGGCGTCCAAGCAAATGGGACGGCGTCCAAATGAACTACCAGGGGTTGTCCCTGGAGTCCAACTTAAGCGAACGGAAAACTCGCTTCCCGACACTTTTAGACGAAACCGTTTTCACAACACGTTACAATAATTAAAACTAAGAGATTTCCACGATAAAATCGAGTTTTACAACACTGGGCCCACATCGACCCTAATTACGAATTTCGTACAAAATGCAAGTTTCGACCACGCGAGTTTAATTTCCAAACAAACTACGAGCATGATGTTTGGGGATAAACTACCCACTACTAGGCCAAATCCAAAGTAATCCAAGCAAGCATCAAAAAGGGAAATCGTCTAATCCCGAGCATGCCCTTGCCAAATCTGCTTTCGAACCTAAAAATGTAAACAACGAGAGGGTAAGCTCATGCTTAGTGAATGCAATACTTATACATATACATATGTAATTTACCTACACGCATCCACTTACTAATACCATGCAATCAAAATGCATAACCGAGCTAGCAACACCAAACGTACAACTAGCAACAACGTTAGTATATAAATCGCCGCAACAATATACTAAATCATAACCATGCATAACCGTAACAAACCGTTTCCCGCTATGCCACTACGGACTTGTAGAAGACCAATAACGTCGAGTCTCACTCGTATGATGTCACCGACTTGTGACTCATCATAAGGTATCACCGACTTGTGAATCACCAAAGGGTGTCACCGACTTGTGAACTACCCACTAATACTTATGGGTCACCGACTTGTGAACGCCATGTGGCATCACCGACTCGTGAAGCACCACCCGGTGTCACCGACTTGTGAGCACTAAGAAATGTCATCGACTCGTGAATCATTTCTCCGACTTATGGTATCACCGGCTTGTGAATCACCATCTAGTGTCACCGACTCGTGAACACTATGAAGTGTCACCGACTTGTGAATTACTTCCCCGACTTATGGGTATCACCGACTTGTGACTCACCAACCAACTACTAAGGGGTCACCGCCTCGTGAACCACCATAAGGTGTCACCGTGTCATGACCCGGATTTTCCATGATTATATATTGAACAATATTAATATTTACATGATTAAATGTTTCCAACATATTAAGCAATCAAACTTTTTAAGACTTGATTAATTGAAACGAATTTTATGTAAACGTGTGACCACCCAACTTGTCCGATGATTCATGAACGTTATAACTTGTACATAACATGATAATATATATATGAACTTATATATATATTTAACATGATGAAATGATAATTAAGTATCTCATTAAGTATATTAACAATGAACTATATACATAAAATGAGACTACTAACTCAAGAATTTCGAAACGATATATATACGTAACGATTATCGTTGTAATAACGTCTTAATATTTATATATTGTATTAAGATATATTAACACACTATGTTATCATGATAATATAACAATTTAACATCTCATTAGATATAATTACAATGGGATTAATTACATTTAACAAGGTCGTTAACTTAAAGGTTTCGAAACAACACTTACATGTAACGACTAACGATGATTTAACGACTCAGTTAAAATGTGTGTGTGTGTGTGTATATATATATATATATATATATATATATAGTGTATTAAGATATATTAATACACATTTGAAGGACTTCAATACATATATCAAAACACTCTTACTTAACAAAAATAATCACAATTGTATTCCCATTTGTTTTCATCAAGAATTTTACTCGTATTCGCTTGGTATTTGCACTCGTATTATACCCAGCTGTAACAACCCGACTTTGTTATTCCAAAAACGCGCTAAATTTTTTTTTTCTGACTCAGTGCATCTGGACGGTGTCCCGGTTCTTGGACGTCGTCCAGTACTGAAGGCCTGGACGGCGTCCAGCCTTTTGGGACGACGTCCCATTGCACTGTCAGGGACTGATCCCCGTGCTCACTTACGTGAGCGAAAATCCCGCTTCCCGGCAATATTAAACGAAAACCTTTTTACAACATATCAATTTAAATAAAACTAATAGATTTCCAACATCGAAACAAGTTTTACAAAACGGGGCCCACATCGACCGTTTTACGAGTTTCGTACAAATCATGAGTTTCGACCACATTAGTTTAATTTCCAAACGACACTATGAGCATGGTGTTTGGGGGTTAAACTACCCAAATCTCTGTCAAACTCCAAAAGCTATCACATCCCAAAAGCGTCCCCTAAACAACAAGCGGGATCTCTAATCCAATCGAATGTCCTTACCCTTGTCAACGCCGGAGCCTATAAAAAGATAAACAACGAGAGGGTAAGCAAAGCTTAGTGAATGCAATAATTATACCCATATATATATAATATACCTACTTGCAATCACTTACACATATACCGCATACACGCTAGCAATACAATTAGCCTACCATCTCAAGTACAAAGCTAATAATCTCCAACAAACCGCTACTAGCGTAATCAATAACATATAATCAACATAATATAATATGCTACAAAACAATACACAACCATGGTTAACCATTCTCGCGTCATGGTGCTACCGGCTCTTTGGTTCACACCATACCCATCGGTTATGATGCTACCGGCTCTTTGGTTCACATCACAACCCGAGTCATACTCGCTTTAAAGTGCTACCGGCTCTTTGGTTCACACTCTAACAACTCGTGCCGTAGTGCTACCGGCTCTTTGGTTCACACTACAACATACGTACTATGACGCTACCGGCTCTTTGGTTCACATCATAGCACGCTCGCACATACTATGGCACTACCGGCTCTTTGGTTCATACCATAGCATACAAATAAATACATTACATACATATGCATATAAATCATTCCACTCACCTCAAAGTCTTTTGTGAAGGAGCTTGCAAACTTCAATGTAACATACCTATTACATTATGCACATAATCAATCATAAGATCAAGTTGGTCAACCAACTCACTCACCATTCTAGTGTCACTTTGACCCAAGGTACAATTCCGACCCAATTGCACCCTTAACCCTAATATTTGGGTCAACACCACCAAAACCCTAACACTAGTCAAATATGGTCTCAATACCCTTTTTACACAAGGTTATCGTATTTTCGCACTCATTAAACAACTTAGGTCATCAAAGACTCATTTAACCCATTTCAAAGTTAACACACCCATTTGGGTCACCCACAACCCAAATAACACCCACTTGCATAATATCTAAGTGTGCTAGTATTTAACTAACTAGTTTAAGGATCATAATCACCATTAACATTTCAAAACCCTAGGTTAGTCATCCTTTGAGTCTTCATGACCCAAATTTACCCAAAAATCCCCAAATCACTAACAAATGGGTTTTGTACACATCACTAACCCAAACCCTAACCCTTAAACAATTAATAGTAAGGAAATCAAGGTTAAGACTTACCACTACAATCAAAATGTAGCTAGTGAGGAGATGAACAACTTTAATGCTCGAGCTCTAATCCGAAACAAGCTTCTTCCACTTCGATTTGAGCTTTCTCACACTTGAATCACTCTCTCTCTCTCTCTCTAGAATTTAAGTGGAAGAGGTTTGGTGGTTGTAAATGGAGTAAATGAGGCTCCACAAACTGATCTAGGGCCTTAAAGTCATTCCCCATGTGCAATTACCAAAAATGTCTTAAAATAAAATAGCTGGCATGCCAGTTCATCTGGACGGCGTCCAGAATACTGGACGGCGTCCAGCCCTTCACACTGGGACAGCGTCCCACACTTTTGGACGGCGTCTAAAGCCACTGCAAAAACAGGATCTTACAACTCTCCCCCACTTGAACTGGATTGCGTCCTCGCAATCCACGCCGCATGACAAGCAGGAAGATAGACCAAAAAAAACTCTTCGGGCTCCCAAGTAAACTCGAAACCTATACTTCAACGCCATTGAACTTTAAAGGTTATCACCTCTTTATTTCTCAAACTTTTCACCTTTTCATCGAGGATAGCAATCGGCTCCTCAACATACTCTAACTTGTTGTTTAGCTCAATTTCGTCTAACGACACCCATGAAGAATCATCCGCAAGACACTTACGAAGATGGGAAACATGAAATGTATTATGGATCCCCGCAAGCTCTTCAGGTAATTCCAAACGATACGCAACTTCACCAACACGAGCTAAAATTTTAAAAGGGCCAATAAACCGAGGAGCTAACTTTCCCCGTTTTCGAAACCGAATAATACCCTTCCATGACGAAACCTTAAGCATCACCATGTCACCTTCTTGGAATTCGATCATTCATCTACGTTTGTCAGCATACGAGTTTTGTCTATCTTGCGCCTTTTTCAAATTAGCCCGAATCATATCAATCTTGCTATTCGTCTCTAAAACCAAATCGGTACTCCCGATTTCCCTTTGACCCACTTCGCCCCAACAAATCAGGGTTCGACACCTACGCCCATAAAGCGTCTCATATGGTGGCATCCCGATACTAGTATGATAACTATTATTGTACGAGAATTCCACTAAAGGCAAGTGCTCATCCCAACTACCACCGAAATCAATAATGCACGCCCGTAACATATCCTCCAAAGTTTGATTCGTACGCTCGGTTTGACCGTCCGTTTGAGGATGGTACGCCGTGCTCAATTTTAATTCTGTACCCATATCTTCATGAAACTTTTCCCAAAACCGAGATGTAAAACGGGTATCTCGATCCGAAATAATAGATATAGGAACCCCGTGTCTCGATATCACTTCCTTAATAAACAACTTAGCCAAGGTCTCCGACGATATCGCTTCCCGAATGGGAAGAAACAAAGCACTTTTCGTCAATCGATCAACTATCACCCAAATTGAATCAAATTAGGTTCTCGCCGTCTTTGGTAACTTTGTGATGAAATCCATGGTAATGTGCTCCCATTTCCATTTCGGAATTTCCAACGGTTGTAACTTACCATACGGCTTTTGGTGTTCGGCTTTAACTTGCAAACACGTGACACGTTGTTCAACATACTTTACAACATCACGTTTCATGCCCGGCCACCAATACTCTTTCTTCAAATCAAGATACATTTTCGTCGCGCCTGGGTGAATGGAATACTTGGACTTATGTGCTTCATCAAGTAGCACTCGTCGATGATCACCCATTTTAGGCACCCACACTCTTCCTTGAAAAGATAACAAACCATGCGGACCTAAGGTAATAAACTCCGTTTGTCCCACGATTCGTTCCTCATGCTTATTGTTAACAAAAGCTTCGATTTGATTCTCGCCAAGCTTTACAAGAAAATCGTTAGTAATAATCATGCGTAACGATCCTAATCGTATCGCCGGATGTTGACTCTTTTGACTTAACGCATCCGCGACCACATTCGCCTTACCCGGATGTTAAAGTATTTCACAATCATAGTCTTTCACTACATCCATCCATCTACGTTGACGATAATTCAAATCTCTTTGATCAAAAAGGTGTTTTAAACTCTTGTGATTCGAATAAATCGTACACTTGACACCATACAAGTAATAGCGCCAAATTTTCAACGCATGAATAACCGCCGCCAACTCAAGATCATGAGTCGGATATCTCGTTTCGTGTTCCTTTAATTGTCGAGAGGCATACGCGATGACTTTACCTCTTTGCATTAGAACACACCCGAGCCCATTTAAAGACGCGTCACAATAAACCGTCATGTCTTCTACCCTTTTCGGCAACACTAACACCGGAGCTTGACATAACTTCTCTTTTAACAATTGAAAAGCAATTTCTTGCTCGTTCTCCCAATTAAATCTCGCGTTCTTTCTTGTTAACTTCGTTAATGGAGAAGCAATCTTAGAAAAGTCTTGGATAAACCGACGATAATAACCGGCCAACCCGAGAAAACTTCGAATTTTCGTAGGCGTAGTCGGTCGTCCCCAACTCTTTACCGTCTCAATCTTCCCCGGATCTACTTGAATACCATCTATGTTCACAATATGGTCGAGGAATTAAACTTCCCTTAGTCAAAATTCACATTTGGAGAATTTAGCATACAACTTCTCCTTCCGCAACGTCATTAACACATTCCGCAAATGATGTTCATGTTCCTTCACACTCTTCGAATAAACAAGTATGTCGTCAATGAACACAATTACCGACTTGTCCAACATAGGTTGGCACACTCGGTTCATAAGATCCATGAATTCCGCCGGTGCATTCGTAAGACCAAACGACATTACCACAAATTCAAAATGCCCATAACGCGTTCGAAAAGACGTTTTCTCAATATCTTCCTCATGGACCCGCATTTGGTGATAGCCGGACCGTAGGTCGATTTTAGAGAAATATGTTGCACCTTGGAGTTGATCAAACAAATTGTCAATCCTAGGCAATGGATAACGATTCTTGATCATCACTTTATTCAACTCCTGATAATCGATGCACATCCGCATACTACCATCCTTCTTCTTCATAAATAAAACCGGAGCACCCCATGGCGAAGCACTCGGTCGAATGAAACCCTTCTCAAGCATCTCTTGGGTTTGATTAAACAACTCTTGCATTTCCGTTGGCGCTAAATGATAAGGAGTTTTAGCAATGGGGGTAGCCCCCGGAACCAACTCAATGCGAAATTCTACTTGTCTTTCCGCCGAAACACCCGGTAACTCATCCGGAAAAACGTCTTCAAATTCATTAACCACCGGAATTTCACGAATGGGTGGTGGCTCATCACGAGTATCAACAACATGGGCAAGAAAAGTCATGCCACCACCAACAAGAAAACGACGTGCCCGTGCAAAGTGCATATCAGCACAAGTCTTCTCCACTTATCGCCATGAATAATTAACTCTCCCCTACTAGGAGTCTTCACTCGAATAGATTTTTCATGGCATGCAATAGCGGCTCTATTATGATCGAGCCAATCCATACCAACAACGATATCAAAATCACCCAAAGTCATCGGGATGAGATCGATTTTAAAGTTTTCGGCACCAAACACAACATTACAATTTTTACACACATCAACCACTAGCACCGTCTTGCCATTCGCTATTTTAACTTCTATCGGACGACTTAACTTAGCTAACAGTTTATTAAGTTTAGGCACAAATTTCGGTGACACAAACGACAAGTTTGCACCACTATCAAAGAGTATCCTTGTCGGATTAGAATTAACCATGAAAGTACCTGAGACGACTTCGTTAGATTACTTGGCTTCCTCATTGGTCATCAAATAATTGCGACCCCTAGCCGTACCCGCCGCCTTCTCTAGCCGCTTAACATTATTGTTGCGCAATTCGGGACACTCCGACCTCTTGTGCCCTTCTTTGTTACAATTAAAACAAACGATTTTATTGGAAGATGAGTTCGTACAATCATGGGCCAAGTGCCCTTGTCGACCACAATTATAGCACGTGGGCCTAAAACTCTTAGAAGCCCCCTTTTTCACACTACCGACGCTCTCGGTCACACTCTTGCTCTTCTTGTTCGAGTGGCTAGTAGCTTCAAATTTTCATTTGCCAAAGGTGAAGTCACTCTTTCTTGGAGCAAGCGACTCAAAACCCTTAGCGATATCAAATAGCTCATCAAAAGTCTTCGTCGAATTCCTACTAATCCTTTCTTGATAGTTATCATTCAAGGTTCGGTAGAAATCTTCTTTCAACATATGATCGTTCCCGTCATACTCCGGGAAAAATTGGGTCTTTGATAAGAAAGTGGACTTGAGAGTGTCCAAATCCATTGACCCTTGCCTTAAAGTACGTAACTCGTCCTTAAGCTTTGAAAGATCGGCCGAAGTTCGGTACTCCTTGAAAAATTCTTCTTTAAACTTGTCCCACGTCAAACTCATACTTTGTTCTTCGCCATAAAGTCGGATTTTCGCGTCCCACCACAACTTGGCATCACCCCTCATCATGCAACTACCAAACCTCGTCTTTTTATCGAGAGGGCACTCACTAGTACGAAAAGCCCCCTCCATATCGGAGATCCATCAAGCACTCTTGAGTGGGTCTCGCTCACCTTCAAAGGT